>NC_055704.1:1795000-1937500 GCF_017639745.1 Melanotaenia boesemani
CCCTCAACCCCAATGGTGGAGGAAAATATAGGTCACCTGTGCCATCCAAACATAAACAAACACCATCTAAACCAAACAATGAGTAGAAATAATGGCTCCTACAATGATGATGATGAAACCACCCCTGAATTTTGAATCCTGGATTTCACACACTGATTCTAAGCAAAGTTAAACTAATCATCGTAGTTGGTGATATCTATTGACCGGCCACCCTGTTAAATATTTCCTGGATACGCCTCCGGTCATTTGACCAGACTCTCCAGCAGTCAGTCAGAAGTGAAGCATGTTTTGGATGAGAGGTTAAAGTAGTCTGCATTACCCTGAACTGCATTTTAATCTGCAGCCGCCGTTTCAGAGAGAATTACGCTTGTTTTGCTGCTACCTCTGAACTCTGTCTTTACACAAACCAAAACCAGAAATCCAATCCGAACTTTGCCTTTCCATCTGGCAGGTGCTCCCTGCTTTCTCAGAGCTCCGTCTTCCCGTCATTCCCTGATCCGCCAGCCGCTCCAGCCTCGGCTGCAGAGCTGGAGGACGGGTTGGAATCTTTAGGCTGAAAAGCCAGTGAAATAGAGTTAATGCAGTAGCGTTTCCCGGTGGGCTTTGGACCATCATCAAAAAGGTGTCCAAGATGCGCTCCACACTGAAACACATCAGAAAAGATTTACAGGAATTTAGCAACAAACTGAACATGTTCAACAACATCACTATGCTGTAAATCCTCAGCAGACACCATCTGCTGTTCATGCTAGAAAAGCTAGCTGCACCCTGAACACAACATCACTATGTACAGGCCTCACCTGACTGCAGGTAGTCTCTATCCTGTGCATCCCATACGAATAATCATCTGAGAGGGAGACAGACTCCTCCTTCAGGACATCAAAGAAAGATGGCCAACCTAGACAAACCACAGGAACCAGTTAGAAAGCAGACACTTTCTGGAAATATCCAAAGCATTTTAACAGAAGGTGGAGGAGATAAGTGTATTTGTTGTACAAACTGATGAAGTTCAAATAAAGTTTTGGAAAAATGTTGGAAATTTGTCGGTTTGGTTAAAGGGATGAAAAATCTGCAGTAATGATTTCCTCAAAAAATAAATTCATATTCAATACTTTCATTGAAAACCTGAGGACAGCATCTCAATCCATCTAGCAATAAGTAATGTAGACCTAGGAATGAGTAAAGTGTCCTAGGAATGAGTAAAGTGTCCTAGGAATGAGTAAAGTAATCCTAGGAATGAGTAATGTGTCCTAGGAATGAGTAAAGTAATCCTAGGAATGAGTAAAGTGTCCTAGGAATGAGTAAAGTAGTCCTAGGAATGAGTAAAGTAATCCTAGGAATGAGTAAAGTAGTCCTAGGAATGAGTAATGTGTCCTAGGAATGAGTAAAGTAATCCTAGGAATGAGTAAAGTGTCCTAGGAATGAGTAAAGTAGTCCTAGGAATGAGTAAAGTAATCCTAGGAATGAGTAAGTATTCCTAGGAATGAGTAATGTGTCCTAGGAATGAGTAAAGTAATCCTAGGAATGAGTAAAGTGTCCTAGGAATGAGTAAAGTAGTCCTAGGAATGAGTAAAGTAATCCTAGGAATGAGTAAAGTAATCCTAGGAATGAGTAAATAATCCTAGGAATGAGTAAAGTAATCCTAGGAATGAGTAAGTATTCCTAGGAATGAGTAAAGTAGTCCTAGGAATGAGTAAAGTAATCCTAGGAATGAGTAAAGTGTCCTAGGAATGAGTAAAGTAGTCCTAGGAATGAGTAAAGTAATCCTAGGAATGAGTAAAGTGTCCTAGGAATGAGTAAAGTAGTCCTAGGAATGAGTAAAGTAATCCTAGGAATGAGTAAAGTGTCCTAGGAATGAGTAAAGTAGTCCTAGGAATGAGTAAAGTAATCCTAGGAATGAGTAAAGTAGTCCTAGGAATGAGTAAATAATCCTAGGAATGGGTAAAGTAATCCTAGGAATGAGAAAGTTATCATAGGTATAAAATAGAGTTTTGTATATTACATTTAATCAATTACATTTTTGAAACTGTTATTTTCTTAACCAACATTTCTGGACAGCTCAGTGCTGCTGGTGGCCGTCTGGTGTCGTGGGGACCCAAAGCAGCCATTCAGTTTGCTTATACTCCCTGTGACACTATGAACTTCCCTGATTCTAAAAAAAGATTTCAACAAAGAAAACAATGAGATGTTTTTTTCTGTGTGCTTATAACATCTAAATTTTTTTATCTAAAGATCTGGATCTGTGTGCTTTAACTAGATAAAGAGGAGAGAAGCTGACAGGTTCAACTCACCTGATCCAGAGTCAAATTTAAAGTTGGAGCTAGAAAACAAACGAAAACACCAACAATAAAAATGTTAACATGGAAATGTTTAACTTCACCTGTTCGTCTGTAATGTGATGAATGTTCAGGTCTAAACTGAAACCAGCTCCAGGTTTCCATCCCAGATGATTGGTGCAGCGGACCTGAGTTACCTGCTTCTTACCTGAAGAGGACGACCCCACAGACCACACAGTGATAGGTCCCCTCATCTTTGTGATACGTCAGCTCTCCGGTGAAGGCACTGTAGAACAGACAGCAGTGGTGACATGAGAAAACTTCTGAGGCCAACTGCAATGAGAGAAAAACTTGCAGGAGTCCTCCCACCTCTCGGTTCCTCTCTCCTGGGTAACGTGGTATTGCATCGGTGTGAGACGTTTCTTCAGCTCCTCCTGAGAGAAGCTCAACGGCCATGACTTCACAGTCCTACGTGCTCCTGGGGGGCAGAACAATGTTAACTCTGCAGCTCCCCTGATAGCACCAACAAATTTCCACAAACACACCAGTGTTTTCTTACTAAGTTGAACAGATGTGCAACTATTCATTCATTCTCTGTACCGCTTAGTCCATTACAGGTCCTGGGTTAGCTGGAGCCTATCCCAGCATTTTCAGCAGGTGAGAGGCAGGTACACCCTGGACAGATCACCAGTCCATCGCAGTGCCAACACAGAGAGAGACGACCATTCACACACAAACACACACTCATAGAGAGAATTTAGAGTGACCAATTAACCTATCATGCATGTCTTTGGACGGTGGGAGGAAGCTGGAGAACCCGGAGAGAACCCACGCATACACAGGGAGAACATGCAAACTCCACACAGAAAGACCACCACCTCCAGGTTTGAACCTCCCCCCAGCCGAGGCTCGAACCAGCGACCTAGCTGTGAAGCTGTAGGGCTGACCACCACACCACCGTGCTGCCCTGATGTGCAACTAAATGATCATAAACAAGGTGTGGACTGAGCTCATGCATGGTGCAGAAAGCCAGACACGTCATCACCTCAAACCTCAGCACACGGTTAAAGCTGGAAGGTCCACACATGTTGGGCTTTTAAACCCGTGAGGGATTTAACTCATTCTCCATGTCTGAAGAACTGTTAGCGAAGCAGTGACAGGAAGATGTGTGTGTCTGTGTGTTTAGGGTCTCCATGTTTAGACTGGTTTGTTTCATTTCACACCATCCTCAACCACAGAGATGTAGCCTGAACTCCGTCTGAGCTGAGAAGCATCTACACAGAACTTCTACTCCACAACTAGGGCTGGGCGATATGGCCTAATAATAAAATCTCCGATTTTTTATAACCAAATCCGATTTCCAATTTTAATCGATTTTTTTTCTTTTCTTTTACAAAACATAAACTTATTAAAAACATTAATTTGTTTATAGAGATGAATGCCAGCAAAAATAAAGCATATAATGTCGTAGCTTTTCCACCATATAAATGACTTCATATCTTACATAGAAATATGCGACACAATGCATCCGTGATCTCTTTCCATCTGGATCCTTATCGTACAGGATCCACAGAGGAATAATTCCCCTGATGAAGGTTGTCTCTTAACGAGGGTTTGTGGGTTAAGTTGAGTTCAGCATTTCTGACTGCAGTTATACACACAGCTAAATCCAGGCGTGACTGAAGGGTCACTTCACTGAAAATCTGTCAGACAAACACCGTTCTGGTGTGGAGGGAGGGCGAAGCCTGCTGCTAACTAACTATGGAAAAAAATCCAGATTTTCATAAAAATAAATCTCCAGAAATGGAAAATTCGATTTATCGATTTTATCGATTAATCGCCCAGTCCTATCCACAACAGTAATGAATTGTACGGCAGGAACCAGGAATGAGCTGACAGGGACACAGCTGGTCCATCTCGGGACTCCAGGTCAAGAGTAGACTGATCGTCTTCCAACAACTGTGTTCCTGACATGGCAGGTGACAGGTGCTGGTCACATTCAGCTGACCTCAGAGACAAACTAGCGGCATCTAAGGTGTTCAGCTGGGACATTTTATGGTCTACTGTCAAGACTGTGTGACCTTCCGGTTGGACAGTCTGGAAAGAAACAGGAAGTGGAAGAAGTCTCTGTGGAAATGGAGGTGTGGTTTCCTGGAAGGGAAGCAGGTAAATGTCCAGTTTAATCCACAAATGAAACATTCAGGTTGTCCTCAACATGGCTGTCGGTGAGGAGATGGGACCCCCAAGAATGATGAAAACCAGACTCCACAGTCTCCAAGTCTGAGAGGTGAAACCAACAGAGAAATACTGTATATCTAATGATCTTCTCCTTAGTGACCAACGGGGGCCGACCCCTCAGTTTTTGTTTGTTTAAAGGCTCCACTGTATATCAGAGCTCTCATAGTTCCATATATTCTCAACAGAGCACTTCACTCTCAGACTACAGGTTTACTTGAGGTTCCCAGAGTCTCTAAAGCCCTGTTTCCATTGAGCCGTTCGGTCCGGTTCGGAAGTTTTAGAATGGTCCAGCCAATTCAGGTGAGCGATCCCAGTGCAAGTCGGACCACCACTGGGTATGCAGGGTTTAGCCCAAATACCCAACGTGGTGTCATACTAGTGCGACGACAACAAATGTGACACTACAAGCAATGGAGGCCAATCAGCAGCTCGTTTTTGTTCTGCTCGGCTTTCGGTTCTTTGTAAGAACGATGCATGCCGCATTGTACGACCAGACGTAAATGTTGTTTACAGGCATCCTTTTCCCGTTATCTTTCCAACATCCAACTGAACCACGAACTGAATGCCAACATTGTGTTTGTTTCGCGCTTGCTTT
Organism: Melanotaenia boesemani; assembly: GCF_017639745.1. Lineage (NCBI taxonomy): Eukaryota > Metazoa > Chordata > Actinopteri > Atheriniformes > Melanotaeniidae > Melanotaenia > Melanotaenia boesemani. The sequence continues at coordinate 1,800,110 of NC_055704.1, forward strand.
TGTCGTGGGCAGTGATGTTTTTCCGTCCACCAATGAATGGATTTTATCATTCCATGCCAGTCGCTCCACCTTAACCATACCATAGCATTTTCCTATGGACCTACAACTGAAAGCGGTCCATAAATGGTGTGGTATGGTTCGGTTGTATGTGCCTCTTTTATAATAGAAACACACAAAATAGTGTACCGGACTGCACTGGCCCGAACCGAAGAACTCAGTGGAAACGGGGCTTAAGAGTACAATGTGAGGCAGAGCCTTCGGGTATCAGGCTCTTCTCTTATGGAACCAGCTCCAAGTTTGGGTTTGGGAAGCAGACACCATCTCTACCTTTAAGATCAGACTTAAAACCTTCCTTTTTGATAATCCTTATAATTAGGGTGATCTATCCATCCCTCAGTTATGCTGCCATAGGCTAGACTGCTGAGGGATGTCCCATGATGCACTGGGCTCTTTCTGCCAGAGGTTTTTCCTTGCTGTTAAAGGGGATTATTTTCCTTGCCACTGATGAACCACTGATGCATCTCAGGATGGGGGATTAAAGCAAAGTCAAGATTTGATGCAATCTGTTGGTTTTCTTAAGGCAGCAGTTTTCTCCCATGATGCATCTCTCTCCCCAGCAGCAGTGTTCTTCGCTTTTTCCCAGAATTCCTCTTTGTATTCCTCGCTATGAGAAACTTCTGCTCCAATGGGGTGAAATAATAGCTTTTTGTCAGCGGTTGCCATGGTGATTCCAGGTATCACCGCTCTATTGATGATGGATTTTTATTGTGGTTCCTAACTCTGGATAAGATACTCAGAGCTGAAGGAAGCAACTCAAATCAGTTCTTCTGGAACCAGAAATTGAGACTAACAGCCAATTTCCACCAAGTCCGTGTGCACCGTGGTTTCGTTCCGACACAGCAGCGCGCCCGGTTCAAGCCAAACTGGTTCGACTAAAACAGACGCAAATAGCTCTGGAGGCCACGGCGGTGGTGAGCATGCGCCGTTAGACTTTAGTTAACCCAGAGGTTAATTTTGGAAGCTGAACCCTTAAGTTTGGTTTTAAGTCACCTGAACATAATGGTCGTTCTCTACATCTTGAAGGCATCAGCATCAGACGTCTTGAGTTTGTTGAATTTTTATTACTTTATGCTGCAACTTCAGATCAGCAAAATAAAAAAAGAAAATTCTTGTACACAAATTTCTTTCTAACATGTCTTAGCTGAATTTTCAGCCCTTTTCACGCAGCAGTTGCTGATGCTTCGTATCTCGTATCATCGTATCGTACCTGTGCTGTTCCCTGCTGGTAGTTGATACGGAGCAAAGAGAAGCAGCTCAGCGCTGCATCAGTTTGCGCTACAAACCGTTGTCTGAAGAAAACATGGCCTGTTCTGTTCACGTTATTTTTAGGATCTGTGAAAATCTGACATTTCATTCTCATCCATAACATAAAAAATTCAAAATGTTTCTAAAACTTTCAAGTTTCGTTGTAGCTGGAAATTTTAGGTCAAATAACCAACCTGCTCACATAAAGTTTGGTCTTTGGTCCCTGAGAGGATGAAAGAGAGTGAATAAATGAAGTAAAGGTCAGAGCACTCTGACTGGACAGAAGAAACATGCCACGCCACAGCAGTGATGTGTTTTAGAGGCAGAGCACAGCAGTCACACAGCAGCATCAGTGGACCTGAGGGAAGGCTGCAGGACCTCACAGATACAGGCTGACTCTTGGTTATTAGATGCAGCAGATTGAAGCCCGACATGGCTGATCCACTAGACCCAAACACCCCTCAGCAGGCCCACAACCAGGGACTGGGCTGGATAAAGAGGTGGGGAGGAAAAAGAGGGGAAAACAGCATACAACAACACAGGTCAAGATCAGGAACAGCATGACAGTCTGAATGTGGAAATAAAGACCACCATGTAGGTTACTGGTTCTGCACACTGCCGACTTGTTTCCAGTTTTCTCTGAATCTACCTTCCTGCTCTCAGTTTCATTGTCTCTCAGAACAACAACTTCTTTTTTCTTCAGACTTTCAACAACCATGTAGACCAGCTCTGTGGTAAGTCATGAGTTTAGACACCATCAAAGAACAAAAATCTTTCATGTTTTTATAACCTAAATGGTTCCATGTGGGGAGGATAATTTAACACTAACACGTTACTCTACCTAGAAGAGCAGCAGCTAGTGCATGGTGGTAAACTGAGCTCCTGCCTTGCCCAAGGGCATCGTGCAGGGCCAAGAAGAACCCACGTCTAAGGAAGGCAGCCATGAAACAGCAGCACTATAAAGACAGGGAGAGAGCATACAGCTGGATTATTCTATAATCCCAAAAAATGGAAGAGATCAGAATTTACTGTAAAGTCGCCTCCTTTCCTGTCCGTCTGACTCACACGGAGAGATGCCGGTTTACTCAAAATATCCTTAATAAGTCTGCAACTGCTTTAAGTCGCTAGATTTTTTATTGTTTAAAAAGAGGCTGCAAACACAAGGAGATGATTCTAGCAGATGACTTTTCATCTGGAAAACCACTAGCTGTTTTCATGACGACAAGTTTAATTATTAACTTTACAGTTGTTGAAGAGGAGTCATTTTAATCTGAAGGTCAGGCTGTAATTATCACACATAACGAGAAGCATGTGTCTGCAGACCCGGAGACCTGCAGGTTCAGACGCGCATCACACCAGTTTTAAAATCTTTACACTGGCTTCCAGTCAGTCACAGAATAGATTTTAAAACCCTTCTGATCATTTACAAATCCCAGAATGGTTTAGGCCCAGAATACATCTGTGATATGTTCAGAGAATATAAACCTAGCAGAGCTCTTAGATCCAAAGACTCTGGTCAACTAGTCCAGGCCAGAGTCCAGACTAAACATGGAGAAGCAGCATTTAGCTGTTATGCTGCAAACAAATGGAACAAACTGCCAGTGGAGATTAAACTTTCCCCAAATGTAGACATTTTTAAATCCAGGTTAAAAACTTTTCTTTTCTCATGCGCCTATGCATGAAATCTGCACGGTAACTTTTTTTTTAACATATCTTGCTTTTAATCATTTTAATGTAATTTATTATTTTATTGTGATTATGTGTTGATTATGTGTTGATGCCTTTTACTATTCTAAATATCTGTAATGTCTTTGTTTTATGTAAAGCACTTTGAATTGTCCTGTACATGAAATGTGCTATACAAATAAACTGCCTTGCCTTGCCTTCTGGGCTCCTTGTCTTTTCCCAACATCGCCCTCTATTTCATTACAGATCAATATGGATGACGACCAGAAAGTAAAAACATAAATCTCATGTTTAAGTTAATCAAACTATTTTGTTGACTTGAAATTGACAAAGAAAAGAAGGTTTCACTGTTACCAGTTTAAAATGACTGAACACCATTTAACACCGCAGTCTGAAGGTACACCAGATATCCTTCCAGGCTAAGCTAGTGGCTAGTTTAGCTTGTTGCACATGGCCTACAGATTAAGTTTAATGAAACCGAGGCAACATGACAAGTTAAATATGAACAGATGATTATATGAGCATGTGGGTGTGATGGGCTGCTGGAAACAACTTTAAAGCGACATGTTACCGCTGCTAAACAATGTCTGAAACTACGTCAGTTCGCAGTAGCGACCTCTGAACTCAGCACTGCCACCTAGTGGAGGAACTGACTTACAACAATGGCAACACAAAAGATGCATGGAAGTATGCCAGCGGTATATAATAACATTTGAAAAGCACGTTGCTATTTACGTACGTAAAGCTCCATTTGTGCTCTCTTACTTAAATAGCGATGTGGAGAATAAATGGGCCTTAAATCTGCGGTTCTCCGTGTCTGCAGCAGAAATATTGTGAACCTAACAGACGCTGACTGCGGCTGGACCTGTCACAGTTTAACACCAACCACGGCCTGAACCTGGAGCAACATGTTTGGGTGCTGCTACTGCTCTGGGAGGATGTTTTATTTCCCTCAGTGTTGAGAGGAGATGTTAGGCTGGCAGGTCTGCTGGTGGTATCTTCTTCCTGGAATTTACATTTTATAGGGAAAAAACGTAGAAGCTACAAAGAGAGATGTGGAGCTAAATTACAGCGATACTTCATTATAACGATCATAGCCGGGGAGCAGTTTCAGTTCTCTGGACTAGTTTCCACGGACAATATGGCAGCGCGCTGACGTAACAGCCCTCCATCAACGTTATTAGTATTATTATTTTAAGATTTTATAACTTTTAAGGTAGCCCGAAGTAATAAGCTAATCTACTACTATTCTCTCTCTTTTTTCCATTAAAAACTGCAGCCTTTCGGTTTGTTTGGTGGTCGTATTTAAACCCATTAGAGGGGATTATGACGCAGCTCTGTTAGCTAACAGTCAAAACAAACTAACCCGTTACTATCTGTCCTCTCTACATTAAACCTTCCTGAAACTCTGTCATGTTTACGACACGTAAGATTTTGATAAAGTCAGCTCTGGAAACACAACTATGACATTATCCAACATGATCAAAGTTACCCTGTTTACCTACCGGAGAGGAGCAGGAATACCAGCACCGAGTTCTCCCAGAAACAGCCTCGATGCGGCGGCGATCGTCCTCTGGTGAGCCCCGCAGACATCCGGAGGATGTGGAGCAGCAACAAGCTAACTGTGTTAGCCTGACAGAGTGCGAGCCCAGCAGGCTGGGTGGGATAAGACCAGCATCTCCTATTATGGTCACAAACTTAATTTACTTTTTTTTTTTTTTTTTTTTTGAGGTGAAGAATGTTAATAAGTAACAAATTAATTAACCCAAAGTATTAACGTAAATTTCTAAATTAGTTATAAATTCTACTGGAATGTAACAGAAATGACCAAAAATGCGGGTTTGAATAGAGCATCGTGTTAATCAACAGAATATTTCAAACATTTTGGCTTTACAGCATAACGATTATGCTCATCTTCATACTGTGTGAAATGTAAACAAAGAAAAAGTAGAACATCAAACATCAGATAATGAAACAGAGACATTTGGTGATGGAAAATATGAGTTGATAGTTAATCTGATGCAGCAACATGTCTGAAAAAAGTAGTTCCAGGGTGGTGTTCAGCATGGTGTAAAAAGTAGTTCCAGGGTGGTGTTCAGCACGGTGTAAAAAGTAGTTCCAGGGTGATGTTCAGCACGGTGTAAAAAGTAGTTCCAGGGTGATGTTCAGCACGGTGTAAAAAGTAGTTCCAGGGTGATGTTCAGCACGGTGTAAAAAGTAGTTCCAGGGTGATGTTCAGCACGGTGTAAAAAGTAGTTCCAGGGTGGTGTTCAGCACGGTGTAAAAAGTAGTTCCAGGGTGATGTTCAGCACGGTGTAAAAAGTAGTTCCAGGGTGATGTTCAGCACGGTGTAAAAAGTAGTTCCAGGGTGATGTTCAGCACGGTGTAAAAAGTAGTTCCAGGGTGATGTTCAGCACGGTGTAAAAAGTAGTTCCAGGGTGATGTTCAGCACGGTGTAAAAAGTAGTTCCAGGGTGATGTTCAGCATGGTGTAAAAAGTAGTTCCAGGGTGATGTTCAGCACGGTGTAAAAAGTAGTTCCAGGGTGGTGTTCAGCGCGGTGTAAAAAGTAGTTCCAGGGTGATGTTCAGCACGGTGTAAAAAGTAGTTCCAGGGTGATGTTCAGCATGGTGTAAAAAGTAGTTCCAGGGTGATGTTCAGCATGGTGTAAAAAGTAGTTCCAGGGTGGTGTTCAGCATGGTGTAAAAAGTAGTTCCAGGGTGGTGTTCAGCATGGTGTAGCATCTCTTCTTCTAACATGTCTGGAGACGTCTGGGAAGTGAGGAGACCAGTTGCTGGAGTTTTAGGAGAGGAATGTTGTCCCATTCTGGTCTGATGCAGGATTCTAGCTGCTCTACAGTCCTGGACCTTGGTTGCTGGATTTCTGCTTCCATGATGCTCCAGATGTTGTGTACTGGTGAAAGGTCTGGACTGCAGGCAGGCCAGTTCAGCAGCCGGACTCTTCTCCTGTGAAGCCATGCTGCTGTGATGGATGCAGGATGTGGTTCAGCATCGTCTTGCTGAAATCTTCAAGGTCTTCCCTGAAAGAGACGTTGTCTGGATGGGAACAGATGTTGCTCTAAAACCTCCATGTACTTTTCAGCATTGATGGAGCTTCACAGATGTGGAAGCTGCCCACGCCATAGGCACTAATGCAGCCCCATCCCATCAGAGATGCAGCTTTTCACCTGTCCACTGATAACAAGCTGGATGCTCCCTCTCCTCTTTAGTCTGCAGGACACGCCGTCCATGCTTTCCACAAACTAGTTCACATCTTCATCCAGGTTTCCACTTTGCCTCAGAACATTTTAAATGAGCTTTGGTCCAGAGAAGACGGAAGAAGCTGGTTCTGGATCCTGTTCACATCTGGCTTCTTCTTTGCATGATTGCATGATTTATGGGTGAACTGTGTTCACAGACAGTGGTTTCTGGAAGTCTTCCTGAGTCCATGCAGCGGTTTCCAGTAGAGAATCATGTCTGCTGTTAATGCAGAAAATCACCTGCATCCAATCTTGTCCCCTGCACGCAGAGATTCCTCCTGGTTCTCTGAATCTTCATCGTCATTTCTATACTGAATTCATTCATACATAAATTTATATTTAATTTTCTGGTTCATACTTAAGACTTAATATGAAAATATTAGAAAATGGCTCAATGAGTAATTTAACAAAAAAGAGAAACTGTTCATTTTTTTTCTATAGAATAACTAAAAGCAAATATAAAAAGAAATATTTTAAAATGATTTCTTCTCCTGACACGTTCCCTTAGCTCAGCAGACCGGTCACTTTTAGCCGTCCCCTCAACCAAGAGGAAACTTAGAGGTGACCGAGCATTTTCTGTAGCTGGACCGAGACTGGAACCAGTTCCCACAGGAGGCCTCTTCACCTGCTGTTTTTAAATCAGATTAAACACCTTTTCTTTAGCTTTTAACAGGTCAGATGTTGGTTATTGTGATTTTCTTTTTTTTATAATTATTTAACTGTTTTATTGGCTGATCATATGCTTTTATTTTTTTTACTTTTACTGTCTGCATTGCTTTTATTTTGGTGTGAAGCACTCTGGCCAGCTTTGTTGTTTTTAACGTGCTCTACAAATAAAAGTGGAGATGGAGAAAAACACAACAAAAGATAAAAACTAATTTGCTTTTAATTGCAGCCACTTTGAAAATGACATCAGGACTGGTGTTTGTTTTAAAATGTGTGATACTGCAGCTCAGAAAACAGAAGAGCTTCACACATCAGTACATCAACATACAGATTTACATCAGATGCTTCTCCAAAGTGAATTCTAGGCGTCCAGCCGGAAACATCCAGAAAGGTTTCAGCTCCAAACACTCAACATATTTCTCAAAGTGTTGACTTTATTTTATCTTACATATCCTGACAGATCTTGTAGCAAATGTAAGGTTGATCATTGATGAAAAACATATATAAGTGACATTAAAATAATACATCACCCTTGTTTAAAAAAAAAAAAAAAAAAGAAAAAATAAATAGAAGCTTTTGGTTTAATATTGAAGGAACTGCTACAAAATACCAACTCTGAAAATGTCAAACTAAAACTACATCCAGGTTTTACACTTTAATCTACTACATTCTCCAGTAACAGTGCCAGTAAAAAAAAAGAAAAAGCACAAATTTAAGGCACAGTCGGATCATCGGCTGCAAAGCGTCGCTGCAGCCGCTCAACGCAGGAAATGTGCACAGATTCAATTTTACACTGCAAAAAAAAGTTCACTGCATCAAATGAAAATCTGCAGACGGGTCCTCGTGTTCATGTCGTTGTAATACACAAGCTTAGTGTGAGAATTTAGTGTTACAAACAAGTTAAAGAGCGCTAGCATCAGAACCTGGCGTCGTCATGACAACAAACATCTGTTTCGCAGAAGTGGGAAGAGCTCAGACTGTAAACGATCTGATGTTTGCTCCTCAGATCTGGAGACAATATAAACAATCTGTTAACAGCAGAAACAAGCCCAGTTCAAACAGGTCAATTATTAATTTAGGAAAGATAATATGAATTATTATAACTTGGCAATAATATATTCTGGAAAAGCATCAGCTGAGGGAAACATTTCCGGAGTTTCGCCAGAACGATGTCGCTGAATGTCCATCTCCCGTCTTCCGATGCAGCAAAATGTTTTCATACAGATGTGATTTAAGCTTGTGCTTCAGAAATCACGTGAATCTCATCTTTCCACCTTCCACAAATCATGAGATTAAAACCGCTGCTGAAAGCGTACATACAGACTGCTCCTGGATATATGCAGCTGGGAATCTGTCCGACTCTGGAAGAAGAGTGGAGAAGGCTGAAGTCTACGCACACGTCTTAAATACTCCAGATAAACTCTGGAAAACCAACACGGCACCACTGAACTGCTTCTCTGCAAATATGCTGGGGGGTTGGGGAGCTGAAGTGTTCCCCATCAGGGATCGGTTTGGTGATGCTGGGAGGGAGGGGGGGCGGGGGGGGATATGTTCCACCAGACGCGCCCCCCGTGATGCTGGGGGGGGGGGTGACACGCTCATCTCATGAGAAGCCTGAAGAATTGGCTGAGACGTGGTGGTGCTGGCAGGGCGAGGAGGGGGTGTTGGGGTGGAGGCTGGAGGGCTTCAACGGGGTGCTGCAGCTCTGGGCCTGCGGGAAGCGCTGGTGGTACCGGTCCAGACGCAGATACTTCACAGTCACCAGCTTCCCTGTAAAACACGGGAGGAACCGTCACAACGGCATCGTCACGGCAACCAGAGACACAAACAGCTAAATATTCAGAAGAAACGCATCTAAAACTGGAAAATAAAGAACTCTAGGCCATATTCTGCTCGGCAGGTAAAACAGTAGTCTGATTACTTACTGTTTAAAGAAATAAAATTCAAGTAATTTAACTCTTGTGGGTCCCAGCAGTTTTTGGAATAGGACTTTTGTCCACTACTGACCCGACAGCGTGGGAAGTTATAAATCTGACCCTGTACCCCCCTGTATCCCCACCCAAACCCCTGATGAACGCTTTCACACACATTTTCATAAAAACAGCGACATGTCTTCAGACTGGCATTTAAAACGTAAAAATATTTTGAGTTATTACCAGGCCTGTCAAAAGGTTCCATTTTTAATCTGATTAATCACAGCTTACAAATTAATTATGGTTAATCACCATTCACGACTATGCCTAAAATATGCCTGTTTTTCCTGTATTGGGTTTTCCAGCTTGGACAGATTTCCAACTTGGGTTTTTCTTTGCATTTTTACATTAGATGATCACTTTCAATATGACAGAAACCCTTTCTACCGCCTGTCAGCTACTGTGTTAGTGAAGAGTTCGGCTCTGACATGTATTTTAGAGACTTTCACCATATTCATGGTCCTAAATGATCAGACCTGTGTCTCCAACATCTGCCCAGCAGCAATGATCTAGAGACGTCTCCTTGCTTCCTTTTCTCTTTACTCTCACTGGACTTCCGAACCTGATCTATGATCATAGATGTGTGACGGCTGTCTGATGACTAGCAGATTTTACGTCTGTTTCACCAGCAAACCCTATTTATACTGAAAAGTTCTATGAAATAAAGGCAAACAATATCTCTTTGAAATAGGCTGCTGTTACCAACATTTGTCCTTCTCCAGCTTCACGCGACAGTGACGTGGCCGATTGACGAGACGTTAAATTTAGCTTGCTATTGCTAGCACGTCCATAAACAATACGTTTGGTTAAATATGTGCCACTGTGAACCATGAACCGCTAGTTTCCTCCTCCTCAGCTGAATGATAAACAAACACAACAGGAGAGAAAAGCCGATCAGCTGATCACGGGCAGCCATCATGATTCATAACAGCAGAGGGAGGTGGAGGAGGCGTCCGTGATGCGCTGCAGCAGACAGAAACAACCGGACAGCAACGTTTGTGCTGCGTAAAAAGTTGTTCTTTAAAATGCAGGAGACGTGCTGGTGTTGAACCCTCTCACCAGGAACAACAATTTTAACACCCACACTTAATTATTATTTCATTATTCATTCCAAGTCTTGCAGTTTTTCAGCACATCCTAGTCCAGACTGCGGAGCCACGAGTGGCTCTCTGGATCTTCAACAATGGCTCTTAAAACATGGCTAAAAATGCTAAAGAACTCATGTATTTAAATTTAGATATATTAAGAATTGCAAATTTCAGTCAATAATTACAGTGAAATTCTTAACATAATGACACTAAAAGTACCAGTAATATTTGTACATTCATCTATTTTTCTTTTCACTGGGTTGGAAACTTTGGGCTTTTTTTATACATTTCATTTTCCACACACATCTACATCCCTTAGAAGAAAGTCTGTCTAAAGTCAAGTCTTCTTGCACAAGTTTGAGGTTTCTTTTTTATTTTAAAACCTAAAATTAGAAAAAAATGTGGTTCTTCAAAAATAAACAAAACAAATTTCCTATAGTAGATATTTATAAAAAATGATAAGATTTTTCAAAAGGTCTCGTAACATTTGCTGAACAAGTTTTATTTAGCTGGCTGAGGGAAAAACGGCTCTTTGGACTGTAAAGGTTCAGACCCCTGTCCTAAGTGGCAGTTTTTCAGCAGGACCTGGTCTAATGTAGGCTGGCTCTCCAAAAAGCTGTGGATTCGCCCTTTTTGTACATCACCAATCAGAAGCTAACTTCATCAACGTCAGGCTGCGTCTGAAGTTCGGAGACAGAGTTGAAAAACTAAACAACCCGATGTTTTTTTCTTTTACCTTATTTAAATGACAGCATGTCATTTCCGACTCTACATGGTCTCAAGCTCACACGCCCTGATGCAGACAGGTGTGCGCTCACGTAGGTGCGCACACTCCCACCAGAGGACAGACTAGAGCATGCCTCAGAAATTATGTGGCATAAATACCAGGTAGTAACCTGGCTCCACACACGGAGGTGGATTTATGGTCGCACGGTGTCTGTGTAACCGCCGTAGGCTCAGCGTGTTCTGCAGCAGCTCCACGTGCACCTCCTCCAGACCTGACGTGCACCCCTGCTATGCTGATTGGTTACACAGAGGTTCTCTCTTGTGATTGGTCAGTTTGGGATCACGTGTTGCCGGATATCTGGATCTTCTCGTTGAATTTGTGTGGTAACCACCTTTTTAAAAAACAATAACCAGTGGATCAAGTTGATGAGATGCTGATCGAATTATGTCTTCGTTTTCTTCCACAAGCTAATAAAGACACTGAACCGTGCTGGACGCCATTGTTGTTTTGAAACAGAAAATACCACCGAACTGAAGAGAACCATCAAAAGAACTCGGACCTGGCGAGTTAAAACGATGCGTACCCCCTATGCTTGAGTGAGAGCAAACTCACCAGCATCAGCTACGCAGTAAACGACCGCACGAAGACGTTTCGCGAGCATGAATCCAGCTTTACCACGCTGCATGATCTAAGCCATACCTTTTCCAAGGCGCCGCTCAGCGGTGCCCTCACACCATTGGTAGATGAACGTGACAACATTACTTATTAACTAATGTAAGAACTCCAGCACGGTGCTGGAATACTTTAAGCCCTGTGAGCCTGTAGATGTGTGTAAAGTGTGTATTTACCATCAAACCAGGAGCCATGGAGAGCTTTGAAGGCTTTCCCTGAGTATTCTGCAGAGAGACACTTGACATAAACACAACCCTGTGGAGACAACAGAGACTCAGTGAGACATGTACAGCATTCAGGACGATGATGGCTCACTCAGAGGACAGCGCATACCTCCCGAGAGTTCTTGTCAACAGCGATGTGGACAATGCCGTCGTTGTCGCTGCACTTCTCCAGGATGGCTTCTTGGATGGCTAAATCCCAGTTCTCCCCAACCTCCCTGAGTTCAGAGCAGAAATTTAGAAAGTGAGGGGACACGTAAAGCCTCTGACGGCTCATCACACGGCCAGAAGAACAACTCACATGATCGGGTCGAACATGTTTCTGATCTTCAGACATGGAGTGAGACTGTTGGGAGGAGAATTCCTCCGATCCAAAGGGAAAGCTGGAAGGAAAAAAAGACAACCATCACACTGGGTCAGCGTCAGCCTTCATTCAGTGTGGTCATGCAGATGGACAGAACTTTATTGTCTGTTCCATAACGGACAATAATTAGTGTGTGACACAGTTCCAGCACATTTAAAAACATTCTTATTAATTCACATTCCTGCAACAAATAAAACCTAAAAACAGCTACTGCAGAGAGGACGAACGAGTTCTTGTAAAGGTTTTTCTGGGCCAGTGGGGTTCTGTGGTGTGGTATCATGAAAGACTGGTGCAGGGACGGCAGGCGTCCTTGGTGATGAGGTGGGCGGGTCTGGTTACCTTACTGGTGGGAGAGTTTTGGTTGTAGAGGTGAGGAAGTTGAACCAGGGGGAAATGTTATAGATGAGGGTGGACTTGAGTGATTTATAAACAAGGGTTAAAATGTCTTAGCGGACGTTAAGTTCTCAATTTTCTGGGCAGATGGAGACGCTGTTGAGCCTTTTTGTAGATGGACTCAGCATGTTGTGAAAATACAGGCAGGTGTCTCCATCCCATACTTGAAGCTCTGTACCTGCTCCACCACCTGACCATGGATGCCGAGTAGCTGGAACATCTGCCTCCCACAGCACAGCACTTGGTGTTTGAGATGTTTAGCTCTAACGAGCTTTCAGCAAAAGTCTGGACCAGGTTTGGACCGTCTCACTGCCTTGGGGGTCCCATGTGCTACCAGGGCCATGTTGTCTGCATATTTAAAGTCTCATTCGTCCTCTATTGCAGGCGATTGGGACTGGAATGATGGCTGACTCCTTTCGCTGGTTAGGGACAATGCTGGTGCTGAAACAACCCCACCTACCTGGGTGCAGCATTCTTTAAGCACCCTGCCTCTGAGCCTGTCAAGGCCAGCAACTTTACTGGGGTTTACTGGAGGTTACCAACTGCTTGTTAAGGGTGGGGGCTCGTGGGGGGAGCTGGGGGTTACAGGAGTCCAGGTTGTTGGTGTGCTGTTGTTGAAACGGATGAAGTTGTTTAGCTGTTCTGCTGGAGAGGCGGGGTTTGAGAGATCACAGGTTTGGATGCTCTCCCCATCACGACGTTTAAGCCCCTCCAGGCTTCTTCTGCGTGTCCTGATGTTATCCTCTTCTCTACACTCTCTTTATACTTTGCTTTAGCTAGCTTGGACCTCCTCCATATTCCTTCTGCAGCTCCCTCACCCTCGTATGTTTATTCCACTTTGTTTGGATAGTTACCAGTTCAGTGGAAATGACACATTAATGTTGCAGCATTAAAAATGCAGCTTTCATTCTGATCGCGTCTCTGTGCAGAAAAATGTCCATTAACCCTGCATGAAGTGTGTGTGCTCCTCTGAAGCATCGTTAAAACTTTGCTTATTTTACAAAAGCTGCAGAAACAAGCACACATTTGGGTTTTTCCATCTTCCATCATGTTTTTTCCATTTTGTTTTTACACATTTAAAAGAGCAAAGGGAAGTACATCTATGGGTCAATACCCAGGAAAACATGTAGATGTGTCTGACGAAGCAGATCACGTGATGCTGTCTACATGATCACTAGAATAATCTGATTACTGATCAGATTTTTGTGTCGGTGTAAACATGCTGGATTATTCATGTCAGTAAGTTTCAGGATGGACTGAAACAACATGTAACTGTTATAAACTGGGAGCAGGAACGTGTGCTGGTGGCGTGGCGAACCTTTTCCCTGCCAGACTTTGGGGGGCATCGAGCTGCTTTTATCAGAGCTGAGCGAAGGTTGGATCCACCTCCAAACCAGGAAGTCTGCTCCACCAATCCTCTGAGTCTCTGTTCGGATCCTGGACTCGTTGGCTGACAGGAAGCTGACCGCTCGCTCCCAAACCTTCTTCATCTTCTTCCTGTAGGACATTCAGGACAGACAGGCCTTAGAAACAGACGACATACGGAGAGATGGACAGACAGACAGGAGGACAGACGGACTGATGGACAGGGAGGACAGACAGACAGGCGGACTGATGGACAGGGAGGACAGACAGACAGGCGGACTGATGGACAGGGAGGACAGACAGACAGGCGGACTGATGGACAGGGAGGACAGACAGACAGGAGGACTGATGGACAGGGAGGACAGACAGACAGGAGGACTGATGGACAGGGAGGACAGACAGACAGGAGGACTGATGGACAGGGAGGACAGACAGACAGGCGGACTGATGGACAGGGAGGACAGACAGACAGGGAGGACTGATGGACAGGGAGGACAGACAGACAGGCGGACTGATGGACAGGGAGGACAGACAGACAGGAGGACTGATGGACAGGGAGGACAGACAGGACATGGAGGATTGACAAGAATGAAAACAGAAACAAACGTTCCCTTTCTGTCTCTTAATGAGGACTCCTATGTCATGTTTGACAAGACTATCAAAACTCTCCATAGAACTGAGCCTGGACCGGACTGAAACGAGTCTATGGACAGAACCGAAACGAGTCCACGAACCAGACCAACCCTGGACCAGATCCAACCCAGGTCCTAGGACCGGACAGACCTTGGAATGGCCCGACAAGGTTCACTGTGTAGAGCTGGTGCAGAAAAACTGTGTGTGAACACTGTACACTCAGGACAACGCTGTCATGTTCTGGTCGTACAGGAAGTCAAGTTTTTAGTCCACAGAGAGGATGTATTGCCACGAGGAGCAACTTGTAGCTCGGTGTCTGGTCCAACCTACAGAGGGATCGTGGACTGACCCACAAACACGTATGTAACAGAAACAACATGTCCGAGGCCAAAACAAGAAACCTGTTAAACCTCCAGGTGACACGAAGGTGGTTCTGTCCAGCTCGCTGAGGAAAAATAGAAGATTTCTTTGGTAGTGACATTACCTGCTAATATGCTTACAGGATAAAATATAACAACAGGAATATTGCTTAATTAAAATAAATATAAAACGGAACAAACGAAATAAATAATTCAAATTTCATATTAGTGTTTTTCTGGGTTTGTGTGGATCTGGACCTGGTCTAACTCCACCACCAGTGGAGCATCGGTTACACTCACCGGTCCTGAGGCTGGACCAGGGAATCTCTGACATGAGGGATAGGCAGGTAGGGCTGCAGGTCCTGGTTCTCCTGGCACGCCTCACCATGAGTCCTCAACACATCTGAACAACAACACAGTTTGTTTCACTGGTTTCTCAGTTTGCTGGTACTGGGAAGGAAACATGCATGTGTGTGGCACTCCTTACCGATGATCCTCTCCACCATGTCATACATGTGCCTGGTCTCCTCCTCCTCCCTCCTCCACCGATACTTCATGTAGCAGACCACACTCCACACCAAGCCCACCACTGTACACAGACAAGACCCACTAGTTCAAAGCTAGTTCACCTGGTACAAACCCAGTTAACCTCTGAGGTCATAAGGGTCTTTTGGTTTCTGCTCTAAAATGACCCCAAAATAATGGATTGTTTCTCTGTAATTCAACCCCATGGAAACCCTCTTGGTATAAAAATGAACACTGGTGAGATTAATCAGAGGTGGAAGCATCACCGCAGGGACCCACTGTGTTAAAGTAAATGAGAATGGAACATAGGAAAAATGGAAAGATTCTCTTTTTTGTTGCGTATTATAGCATATAACTGCTTTGAAAATCTACTGCAGGAGACAAAAACATTTAGAAAAGCACGAATCAGCATGTGGACGTTACCTGGTCAAAGATCCACGGAGCTAAAGTGAAACAGAGCAAAGTTCTAGAAGTTTTAGTAAAGAGAAAGCTAGGTGGTTTTCAGTGAGGTTCTCATCATCCAGTGAGGAATGTGGGACACACAACTCTGTCCCACTGTCTTTAAACTCACCTCCAGCTCTTCTTAACTCAGGACAGCTTAACATGCTCCACTAACTCAGCAAAGCAAAGAAGACTGGACGTATGTCCTCCTGCAGCTTGGTTTTCAGTAGGGATGCAACAATACCACATTTTTACAAACAGAGTATAAGTACTGACATTTGAGTACTCGCTGATACTGAGTACTAATAAATAATGTTACACTGGTCAGGAGTGTGGACGGATGTGACGACTGAGTAGTAAACTGTGTGTTATAGGAGTCAACTTGCAGCCATATATGAATCGAAAGGCTGGAAAACGGTCCGAATCTTCAGAAATGAGGAAGATGAGTTTTTTGGTGGATTCTCTTCACCGCTGTGACAAAGCACCTGCATGCCCAAAATAAGCTTCTTTCACTGAGATAGTGCCAAATTCAGGTGTTTAATAAGGCATGAGTAATAACATTGTTAAATAAAATAAATAAAAATGCTAGGAAGAGGAGAAAAAATAAAGACAAAGTTAAAAGAGGAGAATAGTAATGATGTAATCACCTCTTACATTTAATGTAGCTATAATTACACGTAGCAAACACTGATCATCTCCAGATCCGATTTATTTTTAACCCCAGAACGGATCAAGTAAACATTCAGGAGGGTTTACCGAAGTCTTGGATGAACTGCTCGGCCTCACCGCTGACAGGGGAGCGTTCCTGCTAGGTGGTGAAGTCTGGGGGGTGCAGGAGAGATGGCTTCAATCCCATCTTCTAAAGGAAGGACATCAGTTTCTTATATTCCTTCCTCTGGTCGAGCACCTCCAGGAGAAGTCTTCTTAAGCTGTGGATGAATGACCCTGGTAAAGCGGCGTTCCTCTCCTTCGAGCCTGTGGACCAGGCGTTCCCTTCTGGAAGCAGAGCATGACAAGTCGTGGCTTTGGTTTGAGGGATGTGTGGCGTGAACCCGGTCCAGATTTCCTCACGGCCTCTTGCAGCAGTTTAGAAAAGAACTGCGTAGGTTGTGGACCTTCAGTTCCCTCAGAGAGCCCAATCAGCTGCTTCTCTCCTCCAGGTCAGCTAGCTTAGCCTTTAGCTTCCTGTTGTCAGTTTAAAGCCAAGTGCATAAAGTTTCTACCTCCTCCAGCTGCTGGTAAACAGCTTTTTCTTCGACAGTCCGTTGTGGTGGCTAGCGACGGTTGTTCGGCTCCCTCCAATTTGTCGTTACGTTTTTGGAAAGATGTCTTGAGTTTGGAGAGCAGGGCTGATCTGTGGTCAGCTAGGAGTGCTATAACGTTGCGTTTGCTAACATGGGTGTCGGCCTCAGACTTTTCACCTGGTTTAGTGGTTTATGTATTACTGGATTTTATTTTCCTTCTTCTTAATGTTTGTCAGTTGCACAGATTAATCTCTTTGTAATAACGTGAATATAAAGTACGAGTACACACACACGGTATCGGACTGATACCCGAGACTGGTATCAGTATCGGTGATCTCTAGTTTATAGTTCAGGGTTTTGGGGACCTAAAAACCATATTTATTTCCTGTGTTTTACTCACCAACTGCAACGAGGAGGACTTTGCCAATGACTGTGAGGAAGGCTCGTCTAAACCGGCATGTGAAGGGCATCCTGGGATGAGTGGACTCCAGCCGAGCGATGTCAGACACATCGGTCACCGGCTCATCGGCTACCTGCCCCGTCAGCCTGAGAACAGAATCAGAACAGTGGGGTGGACTTTCAGCTGGACCCGAGACCAGCAGGAACATAGTCCTGTGGACAGTTCATGTTCAGTCTGATTCATCTGATCATCAGACAGGACTCAGACCAGACCTACTGAATCTATGTTCATGTCTGACGCTGTAAACCAACCAAACCAGTTCAATCAATAAATAACGTTCGATTCTTCGTCGTGGTGCATCTCAGCTTGACCCCGTTACATGCCCTCATATTACCTTATACCAACATCCTGGTCCGTCCGGATGATCCACTCCAGAGACGTATGAAGAAACGCTTCAAATTCCTGATTCTGGGCCTAAAACAGACACATGGTGGACATAGTATTAACCAGAAAAAACCTCTCCTTCACTCCAGCAATGAAAGAAACATTATTTAGTCCAAGTGGGAGCAAAAACCCTCGTGTGACATGATGAGTTTGTAAGTGGAGAAAAGCTCAATTCTTGTCCAGGAAAACAGGTGTTAATGTGAAGCCGTACCAGTAAATATGATGAGGCCTCGTCTATGGAAAGACTCCTGTTGGGATGCTGCTGCTGGTCTCCGCAGTCATACTGGCCTGTAACCATTAAACAGTTTTATTTCCAGTCCAGTGAGTATTGAGTGTGACATACAAGACGTCTGGTGTGGATCCTAGTAAATAAACCAACAACAATAATAATTATATATTTATTGTAGAGTTGGCCCGATGTCGATAATAGCATCGGAAATACTCGTCAATCCCGCCAAGAATGAGGGGATCGGGAAAAGTAAGTATTTCTATCTAAACATCATCAGATACCATGGAAACGGAATCATAATTAATTTTTCCCGCCCAGCACCACATCACACAACGGAAGTTACGTAATCTTTGAGTTGCTTGGTAGAGAAGGATCTGCATGCGAATCACTGTTGAGCTAACAAGTAGCATCAGCGTTACGTCAGTTCGGCATCACTCACTGAAAATCCCACCAGCAAAACAGCCACGTGCCTCGAATGCAGGGCTGACGTTTCCAGAGGCGACGCGGATTCTGGCAAATTTAATACCAGCAGCCTTATAAAGCGTTTGGGTTGCCATCACATTTAAAAGCACCAGGAGTTTGTTGTCTTAAAGCAACAGTGCAATAAACCACAGCAACAACAAACACCAGCAAATGCTTGTAAAAGACATGAGGATTTAAAAAAAAAAAGAACATACATACATATAAACCTGATTCAGATAAAATGGATTCAACAGCTTGTTGTCAAATTTTGCACAATGAATCGGGTTTGTTGAAGCCGGAAACCATTTAAAGCCTGCAGGACAGTGGCCAAAACTTTCTCTCCTTGATCTAAATATAAAATATTAGAATAGACATTAAAGAATCTAAATATCAAAAGGAGATGAAGTGTAAAACTGATTTTCACTTCAAAGAAATATACAGTGCCCTGGTGTTTCCAAACATGGACATAAGTATGTCTAGCAGGAAATGAAGGGCTACCTGCAACGCTGGCCAGGTGGTCATGAAGACAGAGCAGCAGCTTCAGGATCACCTCTTTCTCTGCCTTGTTCTGCAAACAAAGATAATGAATGACAAATAAATTTGCATATACTTACACAATTGTTCAGAAACTAACTTTTGGGCTTTTTAGAAACAAAATTTCCTAATCAATCAGAGCATCTTTAGTTCTTTCTACTTACATACGAGGAGTCGAAGTCGCTGCCAAACGGGTGGCTCTTAACTGTGAGGAAGGAGGCACACAGAGCACACTCAGTAAAACCGGTCTGTTTATGTGTTTCATCCTGTTCAGGAACCAGACTGTACCCAGAAACTAAACTCAGTCACGACTGAACAACATGACAGAAACGGACACGGCCCCAGCACACCATCCTCTGGTTTCACTGGTCCAGAACTGCATGTAGGATCATCTTAACTTGATCTGAGAAGAAACTGTAAAATCTATAAACCCTTAAACCTCCACCAGATCTCCGGCATCCCTGAGCGCTGTCATTTACACCATCAGTGTCCCAGGAGTGGTGGTGTGTAGCTCTGTGGGATAGCTACCCTTTAGATCAGGCATGTCAAACTGGTCCAGCAAAGGGCCGTGTGGCTGCAGGTTTTTGTTCCAGCCAGCCAAGAGCACACAGTTTGACCAATCAGCTGTCTGAAGACTGAGATCTGTTGATTGAATCAGTCAAATCTGGTGTGCTGCTGCTTGGTTGGAACAAAAACCTGCAGCCACACGGCCCTTTGCTGGACCAGTTTGACATATGTGCTTTAGATGATCTATGATCAGAGACTCCATCTGGTAAATCCACAATGATCCATGATAACAGCATTATTTATCACATTTCATCATAAAAACATCACCATCACTACTATGTTGCTAAGAGACCTCTATTTAGACCTGGACATGATGATGAAGCCACTTCCTGTCAGACTTTCCACCAATCAGAGAGCTTAGATTGACGGTAACGTCCAATCAGGAGCAGCCAAAGATCAACTAGTTTTCTATTTTCTGACAAACTTGAGATATTCTCCACACTTTTTTTTAGGTTCGTTCCAACTCCCAGTCAGTGTGCCGTCTGAATGAGCGCCCAGATCCTGTTTACTAACTACCCATTTAACCATTTATACTCATGATGGAGGTTTCAATCTACAGACTGAGATCCTGTCTGTGGTGATAGTTTAAAATGGTTTAAGTAGCTTGGGAGATGTTTTAGATGTTTAGTAAAACCAAAACAGACTCTGTGGCTAAATAACGGCTTTACATCCTGGAGAATTGCCACATAAGACCACTTGAGACAAAAATGGACAATAAAGTCTATCTGGTTGAAAGATAAATAGAACTATGTACCATTTATAAATAGAACTAAATAAAGGTAATGTCTAACTCTGACATGGTGCTGGATAGAGAAACAACTGTTTGGGGCTCGTCATCAAGCAGCTTTATGATAAGATGGATTAAAATTCTAGGTTAACCTCAGGGGACTACTTTCTGATGGAAACTTACCCACACCGTCCATCTCCGCTGTCCCGGAGCCCCTCATCCGGAGGTAGACGAGGCCCAGAAGCAGGAAGAAGAGGCAGGCCGCCGTGAGCAGGAACATGGACAGATAATGTGCGCTGAAGCTCCCAGGCGAGGCCAGCTCTTCCCTTCTGAACTGCAGAAGCAGCTCATCCTCCGGCACGGAGTGCTTCTTCTTCCCCAGCGGGCTGTAGGAGTGGTTGGGAGCGGGGGTGTGGTTGGAGTGGTTGTCCCTGTAACCCGGGGCCAGGCTACTGTAGCCGGAGAACCGCGGTCTCAGACCAGCACTCCAGGTACTAGTGTTATTACTTAACAGGGCTGCGTCTTTGCCGTCAAAGTGATGGTTTTTACCGGGTTTTCCTCCTTGTTTTTCCGTGGGGGACACGTGGAAGGACTTCCTGGGAAACCTGTGGCTCCGTGATTCCAGATTCTCCTCCATTGCCTCTCCTCCTTCCTCATCCTCCTCCTGGCCTCCCACCATTTTCCGAGTCCCAGGCGGATTAAGCGCACTGTTTTTCTCACCGGGGTAAACTCCCTTGTGGCTCCGCCGGACTTCCAGTCTACTCCGCTCCGAGTCTCGGGCCCCGGGGCCCCCCACTTCCTCTTCGTCAGAGTCTGAATACTCTCCGGCTAGTTTGCTGCTGTTCAGCCGAGACGCACCGCGACCATTGACTGAACGCGAGTTCTTTAACTCGTCTTCACAGTAGTCCTCATCCCCGGACTCCTCGTAGTGCCTGGATCTTTCATC
The DNA here is from genome assembly GCF_017639745.1 of Melanotaenia boesemani. NCBI lineage: Eukaryota > Metazoa > Chordata > Actinopteri > Atheriniformes > Melanotaeniidae > Melanotaenia > Melanotaenia boesemani. The sequence goes on from NC_055704.1 coordinate 1,821,338, forward strand.
GACCCCCCAATTCAGAGAGGCATTCATCTGTCCGCCAGGACCCGGGGGTGAGCTGCTGTTTAGAGACTTCTCAGCACCATACTGCCTCCGAGTCTCGGTCGACGGCGTTCCCACTTTAAACTTCGGTTGTTGGGGACAGCCGGAGCTCCGGTTCGGCCTTCCACTGGGATCCAGGCCCTTCCTTTTTAGCGGAGTTTCAGCGTCAGACTCGTCGGAGCTGAAGCCGAGGACGGAAGACTTCCGGCCCGGTCTCCTGCTAGTGCTCGGGTGCGTGACGTCATGTCTAACTGGCCTTAATGCCGCTGGGCACTTACTACCAGTAATGGTTCCGCTGCCACGGGTCTTACTGGGTTTGGATCCTCGTTGCTGCTGCTCTTCACGAAGCTTCTTCAATTTCTTCAGATACACCGGACGAGTGTTCTCGGTAACCGGACCTGGGGTGATACCAAAAGATTTTAACTGGGAAAATAGCTCCTCGTCTGTTAACTGCGTTGACGCCATCTTGGAGAAAATTTATTGTTGGAACAGATTCTTCTTCTTCTTCCGGTTTTATGGCGCCTGACTCTCGCCGGAAGGAGCACTGCCGCCCCCTGAGGCGTTGGAGTGGAACAGCCCTTCACCCACAGAACAGGGATTTATTTGTTTTTATTTTTTATTTACTTTATTAATCCTGATTGGGAAATAACCACTGCATTTAACCTATCTCTAGTTTCTCTAGAAAGCAGTGGGCTTCCATGTTTTGGCACAAAAAGAGCAATTTGGGATTAAGACATACTTTATTCATCCCCAAATGGGGAAATGCAGGTGTCCAGCAGCATACAATGTTTGCCATAATCAAGCACTCTCACTACCATACAAAACTACATGACACCATGACAACAGTAAATAAAAGAAGTTCAAAACTACCACCAATAGTAACAAAGTACACATTAACATGATTAATTGTGGAGTCTTATAGCGGCCGGGATAAATGACTTCCTGAGACTTTCAGTCCTGCAGCGTACGGAGAGGAGTCGGTCCCTGTGGCTGCTTTTCTGGACGACCAGTGTCATGCAGGGGGTGACTACTGTTCCTGAGGATGGCCAACATCTTGCTCCTAAAGTGCTTCTCCACCAGGTCTCCAACAGAGTCTGCCTGAAAATCAGTCTGAAATGCAGTTGGAAATATTTTTTTTAACTTGAATCCATATTAGTTTATACATTTGATTAGATTCTAAATTGTCTTTTGGTTGGTAACACAAATAGGAGGATGCTTTTTTCCTCAAATTTTACTACAAATGTATTATTATCATTAATAATTTGGTGTTTCAGTTTCAGCAGCAGTAAGGTAAGCAAGGGGGAGTAGGTGGAACATAACTCTGCTCATTTTAACAAAAAGCAGGTCTTTATAATAAAAAATGTGGTCTAAGTAATGAGTTAGTGAGCCTGTGCCCCTGTAGAGCGTTCTAGCAACACCCCTGCATGCAGCCATTTTTAGAAACAGATGGATTAAAACCTGCAGGTCTACAGACTGTCAGCTGCATCTACACCATCATAAGGATAATTTATTTGTTACCTAGAAGCACTCAGAGCTCCGCCAAGCCATTGCAATCTTTTTTTTTATGTTATGTTTTGCCAGTGATTGTTGGCAATATTTTTTAGTTAGAAGCTCTAATAGAAAAACAACCCTCGTGTCTTCATAGTAAAGAATCCTTCAAAACTTTCTGGATCCAGGTGGTGATCCAGATCACCCCCAAAATCTTGTTCTTCAGTCCATTTCTGAGATTTCCTGAAAATTTCATCAGAATCTGTCCATAACTTTTTGAGTTAAGTTGCTAAAAACAAACCAACCATTACTGGCACCAACTGGTCTGGAGTGTGGACCAGCATGTTTCCAAGAGTCCAAGTTGTCAAAACTTTTTCCCGATCCCATGCACCCCCCCACTGTCATGTTACTGCACCACCCAGGGGGGCGCACCTGGTTTGAGAACCACTGCTTTACTGTTGATGTGTCATGTTTTGTACAGGACTTTGTTCAGCTGTGGTGGCTTTAAATGTGCTTTATACAGAAACGTGACTTGGTCATGACATTGTTGGCACAGCATTTAGTAAAGACAGCAGTTTCCATGTTCCAGGTCTGCTTAGTTGAATAAATATTTTGTGTAATAAGCAGCCCTGCAGTGGTAATATGGCCTAGTCTGGCAAAGCTGGGATGGTCCTGATACTCGGCGCATTGTCCATAAGCTAAGAAATCTTTAACCACATTTTCTAAAAAGTCAAAGATGGTGTAGATGCAACACACTGGTTAAACCATCCATCCATCCAGTTCTAGGTTTTTATACTGCTACAAAACAACAGAGAGCAACTACCAAAAACAAGACAAGAAAATATCATGAGTCATATCTTGTCTAGGCTTGACTAGGTAATGGTTAAGTAATGATGGTCTATGGTGGGTAATGAAGAGAAACCAGTGTCGTTATCAGCAGCTGACATTACGAAGCCACTTACGGACGTCTCATCCTGAACACAAAGAAAAGCCTGTGGATTACTTTAGAAATAAACTACTCGACTGTCATGCAGCAGAGTTGTTGCAGCACGACTCATCAAATGCTCACGTGAAGTAGTTTACAGAGTTTCCTGGTTTAAACGTCTCACACTACAGCAGAGGACCCGAGTCCGTCTGCCAGACATGGTTTTAACTGGAGTTAATGGAGGAGCAGCCAATAAACTAAAGATTATTTTGTGGGACATTTCCTCATACGTTTCTTTGTGAGCACATGTGCATGTGGTAGCGGGATCAGTGAATGTGGGCGGGGCTTGACATTGCTGTTGATGAAAAGGGGCCCCACAGATAAAGTTTGGGAACCACTGGGTTAGACCATTACAGCACAAAAACTGATCTTTGGTAAAATGAAACTTAAAATAGGGAGAAAATTAATCTGTTACTAAAAATAAGGAGAAAACTCCTCTTCCATTAAAATCATGACAGGTTAAGTTACACCTGAGGACAGAGAGAAGAATTCCACTGAAACAGAACAGAATTTATGAAGAGCCAGAGTCTGAATATTGTGGATACTTAATCCTCCATCATTCATGGTTGGATCACAGAGACAACAGGTTAAGGAGGGAGACCCAGGCCAGCTCCTCCTGGGGGATTCTGAGATGTTCCCATGCTAGAAGGGATCCATAATCCCTCCAAGGAGTCTCCTCCCAGTAGGTCTTGTCCAGAAAACCTCCACGTGGAGACGACCCAGAATCATTCTGGTCAGACGTCTGAACCCCCTCTGGTGACTCCAAAGGAGCAGCATCTCCTCTCCAGCCTCCTCTGGATGCTCTTCAGCTGATCTCTGACTGAACCCGACCAGCTTCTGATCATCTCAGCTGCTCAGGTCCTCAATCTCTCTCCACCCAAATCTGTCAAACATTTATTTTATTTAGTTTTTATGGTTAAAACCAGAATTCTGTCATTTTCAAAAAGAGATGAATAAAAGAAAAAGCATGTTTGTTGTGATCTGAGTTTATTTTCATGTACAGAACATTTCCATGGTGTTGATCATGGATATCATCGTGCTGTGGACCAGATTTCTTACAGTGGGGGGGTTTACTGTCCAGGCCAGGAGGCTCTGAGATTGAGAAGAATCAACACATCACATGGAGCTAAGCAGTAAACTCCCATCTCATTGAGGACTGACTCTGGTGGAGGATCTTCTCGTGCTTCCCAGTCTCTGGTGTCCAGCTCCGACTCTTTGAGGACGGACTTGAGCAGAACAGCAGAACCCACCGCCAGACAGAGCACGATACAGGCCTCCTTCACACTGCAGAGACATGGACACGTCTCAGAAAACTCCCCTTTCTGCTGGAATTCTCCATTTTTTACCCAACACATTAAATGACAATGATCAAACTATTCAGGATGTCTCTAAACCACTTTTGAGGGTGAATCTGCTAAAAGATAAAACCATCCGAGTCCCAGGTCTAACCTTTGAAGGCACTTATGGATGTTTTTCTACTTTCAGGTCAATCTTGCCTCAGTTTCTGGCCTCCATTCTGGTTTAGTTTCCTCATATGGTAAGATTTCATTTTTTTTTAATAAGAACATATAACAAAAAAATCCAGTTTTAGTTTTTCTTAAAGGTCAACTTGACAAATTTACTACCATGATAAAATACATTCAGCTAAATATGGCGACAATCTGCTGCCAGCATGTGCCATGGTCACCATGGAAACGTGCTGGTCAGTCAGGCTACAATCAGGGTGTTCCTTCCTGTAGCTGTTCAGAAAATTGATAGTTGGATATAAAATGGCTCCACCGCGTGTAAAGACGCGCAACGGCTGATCTGGCTCTGCTGGACGATGTGGCACGAGACTCCAGAGTGAGACCAGCAAGACTTACCGCATGGCTCATGAACTGGTTCTGACTGTGCTCTCAGACCTCTGTGACGCTTTGGGCCTTCAGCCGTGTTAGACGGCATCTTCGCTTTGTCCTAAAGTTCCTACACTGAGGACGAACAGGCAAACAAAACAATGCAACCTGCAGCAACATCCGGTTGGATGGAACCGGCGCTACTGATGCACTACAGTTGCAATAAGAGCAACAAGAGAGAATGAAATGGAATAAAAAAAAATTAATTAAAAAATAATGATCCCAGAGGGAGATTGCAAATTGGAAATGAAATCTGCTGTCATGAGTCAAATCATTTTCATTCCCTAAACATTCCAATCATGGCTGATTCAACATGGTGCTCACCAGTGTTGTAGCTTATTGGCCATAACTTTGGTGAGCAGCCTGTCTCCCTTAGAGATCCTGCTACGGTGATCCGGGAGGGGCTCAGAGTAAAGTCGCTGCTCCTCCACATCGAGAGGAGCCAGATGAAGTGGCTCGGGCATCTGGTCAGGATGCCTCCTGGACGCCTCCCTGGTGAGGTGTTCCAGGCACGTCCCACCAGGAGGAGGCCCCAGGGAAGACCGAGGACACGCTGGAGGGACTACATCTCTCAGCTGGCCTGGGAACGCCTCGGGATTCCCTCGGATGAGCTGGTGAATGTGGCCGGGGAGAGGGAAGTCTGGGTTTCCCTGCTCAGGCAGCTGCCCCGCGACCCGACTCCGGATAAGCAGCAGAAAATGGATTGACTCCAGTTTAGATGCGTTACCCACACCTGCACCTGCAAGTCTGACGGAGAATGAGCTGCCTTTACCATTTTAGTATGTCACTAACGTAAATATATTTTAGCCTGGAAATATATATATAAAAAAAAAAAGCAAGATGGCAACTTGAAATGTGTGTACGGCCAAGGTCTCCGCATTTCCAGGAAAAAGCTATTTACGCCGGGGTCTACGTACGGTAGAGCCGGCTCAAATCACGCTAGTGAAGTGTGCTCTCGCTCTTGTAGGTTGAGCCATTTTGTTGCAGTTTCTCTTGTGAATCTGAAGGTGCAGTAGGGCTGGGATCACCTGGTAAACTCCACAGGGCGGAGCTCTTTCTATGGTTTACTCAGCTCTGGCAGGCATTTCCTGATATTGGTTTTAAAAAATGGTGGCTACTGAACAAATTCAGCGAGAAGATCCAGAAATCTGGAAATAAGTAAACACAAACTGACCAATCACAAGAGAGTCCTTCATGTAACTGTGCTGCATTGCAGGGGTGCACATCAGGTCTGGAAGATTTTCTGAGTTTTACATCAAGCCTCTTCTGCCCAGCAGAAGAGCAGTGTAGTTCAAGATTTCCAGACTGTTTATGTGGCACTGCTCAAACCATTGTCTAGAACAGTGCTTCTCAGTCCTGGTCCACGGGGACCACTACCCTGCATGTTTTAGAGGCGTCCATCTTTAACACACCTGACTCAAATTAATGGCTCGTTAGCAGGCTTGCAAAGAACTTGACGAGTAGTTCAGTTAATCTGTATCAGGTCTACTGAAGTTGGAAAGAACTAAAACATGCAGGGCAGTGGTCCCTGAGGACCAGAACTGGTCTAGAATGGGCTGTTGGGGATGTCCTGAAGGAAGTCTGAAGACTTGACCATTTCAAGAGTTTTTATGACAAGCTGTACAGTTTATATCACGCCTCACCTACAAACCAGCGAGTTACCTCACTGTGCACCAAGCGTTGCCAGCGCCCTCCTGTCCTGACTGTCTGCTGGGTGGCTTCAAGGAAAAGAACTGCGGTTTGGGAACGAAGTGCTCCAGGTGCACTTTTCTACTGCAGCTAATGATGTAACCAGAGAATTAACAGAGTGAGCAAAATACTAAGAACTCCATGATGTTCTCACCTCTGTGTCCTTTGTTTTCAGTCTTGGAGTCATCACAGAGCTCAGTGATCTGTTAGTGATGCTCCATAACAGACATGACGCCGCTGAAGCAGAGAAGCTGCTGGCTGGACAGATTCGAACATCTGAATCCATGGTATCATCACCAGGCCCGTACACACAGGATGCTCTTCAAGCTCAGAAAGAAAAGTCTTTAACACATGTAGCTCTTCATGAAAATGAGAGAATTGTGAAGATAAATGCAGGACAGCATGGCAGAAAATATCATGTCAGATAAAATGTCAGCACACGAAGCTGACATGTGAAGAGGGTGGACAGGAAGTATCCAGGGATTTCAGGGATATAAGAAGCAAAGGAGATCCGGGACACCAGCAGACTTGAAGCCTCTACTTAAACCTGTCAACTGTTTCTACCCGTGAAGATGAGCGAGCCTTCAGCAGCATGAACAACATTCTTTCTGCCGTACGCAGCCTTTCAAACCTGATTTTTATGAAAAGGACCACCGTTAGAGCAAATCAACCCACACGGTCATGTCAGGTCATGGCTGGCAAAGCGAAGAAGATGGACTGATGAAAGGGCTTGTAAAGCACCAAACCCATCGAGCAAAGATGAACCCAAGACCCGCTGGAGCAACTGTAGATCAATCACCGTTGTCCTATTTTGTAGCTGCAGACTACTTTTTAAAGAGAAAGGACTAATATTTAACATTGTACTGTATGTGCAAACCCTGCTGATGCAGTTCAATTGTTCAAAGTACTAAAAGTTTGAGGGATGTGTGGTCAGGAATGAAGAAGATCACTGGCTTCGGGATAAAGGAGGATCAGACTGATGGAGGTCTGGACAGAGCGAATGAACTGAACATGTTCTTCAATAGGTTTAGCTCACCTCCTGCTTCAACCCCAACTAGCCACACACCCTCCATGAGCCCACAGCTTTCCTGTCACACCTCCACTCTGTCACCCTGCAGCTCAGTCAAGGACCTGGACACAACCTCATCTCCCTCCACATCAGGACTTCCTGAAACCTCCTCTGCCTCCACCTCCACTCTGTCTGTCTCCTGTAACCAAATCATGCAACAACTGGTGAAACTGAACCAGAACAAGGCTGCAGGTCCAGATGGTGTCAGTCCCAGAGTTCTCAAGACCTGCTCAAAACAGCTATGTCCGATTCTCCAGCACCTGTTCAACACCAGCCTGAGTCAGAGAAGAATCCCGGTGCTGTGGAAAACATCCTGCCTTGTTCCAGTGCCTAAAAAACCACAACCAGCTGAACCAAAAGACTACAGACCAGTCGCCCTGACATCTCACGTCATGAAAGTCCTGGAGAGACTCTTACTGGCTCACCTCAGCAAGCAGGTGAAGACCTTTCAGGACCCATTACAGTTTGCATACCGTAATGGGCTTGGGGTTGAAGATGCCATCATATACCTGCTTCAGAGAGCCCACTCTCATCTGGACCAGTCAGGCAGCACTTTGAGGGTCATGTTCTTTGATTTCTCAAGTGCTTTTAATACGATTCAGCCTGCTCTGCTGTGTGAGAAGCTGCAGAAATTCCAGGTGGATGCCTCCACAACCACCTGGATTTACGACTACCTCACAAACAGACCACAGTTTGTGAGACTGAAAGGTTGTGTGTCTGAGATGGTGGTCAGCTGCACTGGAACACCACAAGGGACTGTACTTTCACCATTTCTATTCACGCTGTACACCTCAGACTTCCAGTACAACTCTGAGTTCTGTCATCTGCAGAAATACTCTGATGACTCAGCAGTTGTTGGGTGTATCAGTGATGGACAAGAAGCAGAGTACAGAGAACTGGTCGGTCAGTTTGTGAAATGGTGCGGTGACAATCATCTCATCTTGAATACCAAGAAAACAAAGGAGATGATTGTTGACTTCAGGAGGAACAAGAACACACATAGAAGTGTTTCCATCATGGGAGAGGAGGTGGAGGTGGTGGAGGAATACAAGTACCTTGGAGTTCAGCTGGACAACAGACTTGAGTGGAAAAGCAACACTGAGTACATTTACAAGAAAGGTCAGAGCAGACTCTACTTCTTAAGGAAGCTGAGATCTTTTAACGTCTGCACCAAAATGTTGCAAATGTTCTACAGGTCTGTTGTTGAAAGTGCAATCAGCTTTGCAGCAATCTGCTGGGGCAGCGGCATCAGAACCAGAGACTTGAAAAGAATTAACAAACTGATCAAGAAAGCTGGTTCTGTGCTTGGAGTAACTCTGGAGCCGCTGGAGTTGATCATCAAAAAAAGAATTCTGTACAAGCTGACGAAGATAATGGAAGATCCTTCACACCCTCTACACAACGCCGTGACGAAACAACAGAGTGTGTTCAGTGGGAGGCTTGTTCAAGTCCGATGCAAGACAGAGAGATACAGAAGATCCTTCCTTCCAGCAGCTATCAGGCTGAAGAACAAAGCCCTTAATTAATTAATGTGATTGTTTTACTAAAAAATTACTACTACTACAATATTGAATTTCCCTTTGGGATTAATAAAGTATTTTTCATTCATTCATTCATTCAAGTGGCACTAATGAGCCCGTAATGAAAGAAATTTCCTCACGTTCATAGCTAATTTTTTCCTGCTTATTTACGCTTTCTCTTTCAGCCTCTGCCATCTCCTCTCCACATCTGTCCTGCTGTGTGATGGAGTGCAGTCGGCTTGTTTTTGTTGCCCTCCAGTAGACTCCAAGTTCAGGCCTGATGACTTTTTACACTTTACTCAGTTCTGTATACAGTTCACGTTACCTGGTGGACAATGTCATATTCAACATGTTCATGCTGAGGCTCTGTGTACGACTGGTCAGAACTTTTTGAAGACACTGTTTGAAGACGTATCACTGCTTATGTTTTTAGGGAGCTTTTATTTAACATCTTAATTTTTTTTGTGTCATTTTTCATGTAATTTTTCACCCCTGTCCCATATTTGCATGAGAGACTGAAAGCAGGTCATAAAGGGGAGTACCGGCACTTATTTGTTCCACTTAACGCACCAGCTATAATCCTTGCGTGACAATGCGACTCACATGAAGAAGGTGAAGGACAACGTGGGAAACTTGTTTATCATGATGGGCTAATTACACAGCACAGCGTTAGCCAAACCTGTGGAGCATTTTAAACATTCGCAACTTGCACAGTCCTGTTTGTAGCATCTTCAAAATAAACTAAAAGTTGGTGCCAATCGGCTCCATCAAGACGTTTGGGTCAGACTGAACAGCTGCTTTTATGATCACAAGTCCTCTTCAGCTGAAGCAAGCCCTCTGAGCAGATACTGCAGACCACAATCTGTCTGTAACGCTGTCAAACTATCTAGCGTTCCCAGATTATTCATGTACATCCTGCTACGGTGTCAGACTGTTTATCGTTCCCAGATTATTTGCGTACATCCTGCTAAGGTGTCAGACTATCTAGCGTTCCCAGATTATTTGTGTACATCCTGCTACGGTGTCAGACTGTTTATCGTTCCCAGATTATTTGCATACATCCTGCTAAGGTGTCAGACTATCTAGCGTTCCCAGATTATTTGTGTACATCCTGCTACGGTGTCAGACTGTTTATCGTTCCCAGATTACTTGCGTACATCCTGCTACGGTGTCAGACTGTTTATCGTTCCCAGATTATTTGTGTACATCCTGCTACGGTGTCAGACTGTTTATCTTTCCCAGATTATTTGCGTACATCCTGCTACGGTGTCAGACTATCTAGCGTTCCCAGATTACTTGTGTACATCCTGCTACGGTGTCAGACTACCTAGCGTTCCCAGATTATTTGTATGCATCCATCTTTTCTTTCAACACATTCTCTTGGACCTTAAATGTTAAAAAAGCAGGGTTTACTGCAAAATTATTACTACCTTTGTTTTTATTAGGATTATGAAGCAACTACAGACATTGTCTTGTGATCTTTAGAAATTATTTTGGAAAACATTTAAATTGGATTATTTTGTTTACCAGTTGCTGTGATATGTTTACTACAACCTAATAAAACCTACACAATAACAACAGCAGTAATAATCACCAGAATCACAATAAGTTCACGTAAACTGACTGGAAAATATCTATCGGCCGATATCCAGATTTCAGATTTCAAAATCGAATTGTAACCCCAGAAAAGCGGATCGGTGCAGCTCTAGACTGGGACTACAGTACAGAAACTGCTTTCAGACTCACTGTTTGAAGAAGTTCTCAGGTCTCTTGCAGTAGTGACCAAACAGAGGAAAGAGGTTTCTGCTCATGTCAAACTGAAGCTGAGCGGCTCCACCGTCGCTGAAGTGGTTGGACAGGATCACCTGGAAGAGAAGAGATGGTCATCAGCTGATCAGAGGACAGGACTACCATATCTCTATCCTCCACCACCAGGAAGGTGCTTCACTTCACTTTAGTCCAGACAGTCTATTATTTATTTATTTGGTTTAAGGAACTCCTTTAAATTTCTATAAATAATTTTATTTTTTATAGATTTAAATTTAAATTGTGAGGTCTAACGAGTACGACAGAGTGTGTAAGCTCAACCAACCTTCTGATCGTTGGAAGAACCAGCGAGTACTTCTCTTCACCGACATATAAATTGGTTTTGGGAATGTCTCTCTGTGAACTCTACAGCTAGCTTTTCATGTAAAAAATAATAATGGTACATCCATGTTGTGCCTTTGGATCCCACATCCCAAGGATGAGACTGTGTTTTCCAGACTGCTGCTGACCCTGAATGACGGCTAAACCTGTTGCTGCCGTCAGACCAGATAAGTGGAAACTGTCAGAGACTCTCAGCTGTGTAGCTGCTCTTTCTCGGTGGGAAGTTTATAGAAAATTTTGTTTCGTACGCTTTCCATGTCTATTTATGGTGAGCTGCTGTAATTTTTAACATATTTCTTAATAAAAAATGAAGGCCATGCGTTACTAAAATGCAGCAAACTGCAGGGGTTTAACGTTATTGCGCCCCGGGACCAGACACTTCATGTTAGCCTGTTGCTTGTTGACAGCAAGAAGAGAAGAGAAAAAAATTACATTAAAGTTTATGAAAATGGTCTCGTTCATTCGTTAATTCTTGAACAGAAATTCTGGTTCATTCAACCAGGAACACAAACGTTGTTCATGTGTAACCAGGAAAGCGGTCAGAAAAGAAGTTTATACGCAAGTCATGTTTTATGTGAAGCAGCAAATGAACCAAACATTCTCCAGTTTTCCCAGTGGAAATGCGACCACGTGAAACTGGTTGGATGTTCCACTAATCCAGCCTCCACCGCCAATCCCCACGGTGACGGGTGGATGTTCCACTAATCCAGCCTCCACTGCAGATCACCAAGGTGATGGCAGTTTTCAGTGTTAATGAAAAGCTGGACATGGACTTTTCTTTGTGGTCTCAATAAACCAAACAGTCTTTAAACAGCAATGTTTTTTCCTAGTAATTATTAGTAATATTAACTCACCGGGACATCTCTAATGTTTACATCGCGTTAACGCTAACGGTTTCTGCTGGTTTCTACTCAGCTTTGACATGAAGAGGAAATACTTTGTTTGGGTCACTTTCCACAGCTGAAGGTCTGATTCCCATCCTGCCACGAAATATTTATTAGCCTCTGATCTGACTTTATGCTTTTAATTCTGCCCTACGTGCGACCGTCCATTGACCAGGTAGGTGTCATGGTAAGGTAAATCGGGTAGCAATATGTGATGTCAGTGAGAATGGTCCATAGACACTGAATGACAGCACTGAATCAATGATGTCCATTATAAACCAATAAAAACTGTGGATTGTTTATTAAATCCATCCTGTTCCTCTGAATCACAATATATTACTGTACTGGAGAGGTGTGTGCGTGATTCCAATCTAAAGGCTGTTACATACTCTGTGAAAAGCAAGAACTTTTTTCTTGTTCTCGAGGCCACGAGAAAAAAATGACGTCATTTTGCTCTTGCGTACGTGGATACGTGTTGTCGACACATCAGCCAAGCAGCCTACAGTAGTACCTACAGTAAACAACACGTGGGATTTAAAGACACGGACACAATCGTATACAACCCTGCCCTACCACGGTGCGCAACCCCGCCCTGCCACAGACAGGAAGTTTCTCGTTAAACATGAAATAACCCGGTCAGCTGTTTATAAACAATACATGCCCCGGAACCGGACTGTGTTGGTTTATAATGAACCGGATTGAACCGGACTGTGATGGATTATAATGAACCGGACTGTGATGGATTATAATGAACCGGACTGTGTTGGTTTATTATGAACCGGATTGAACCGGACTGTGATGGATTATAATGAACCGGACTGTGTTGGTTTATAATGAACCGGATTGAACCGGACTGTGATGGATTATAATGAACTGGACTGTGTTGGTTTATAATGAACCGGATTGAACCGGACTGTGATGGATTATAATGAACCGGACTGTGTTGGTTTATAATGAACCGGATTGAACCGGACAGTGATGGATTATAATGAACCGGACTGTGTTGGTTTATAATGAACTGGGTTGAACCGGACTGTGATGGATTATAATGAACTGGACTATGATGGATTATAATGAACTGGACTGTGATGGATTATAATGAACCAGACTGTGATGGATTATAATGAACCGGACGGTGATGGATTATAATGAACCGGACTGTGTTGGTTTATTATGAACTGGGTTGAACCGGAATGTGATGGATTATAATGAACCGGACTGTGATGGATTATAATGAACCGGACTGTGATGGATTATAACGAACTGGACGGTGATGGATTATAATGAACCGGACTGTGATGGATTATAATGAACCGGACTGTGATGGATTATAATGAACCGGACGGTGATGGATTATAATGAACCGGACGGTGATGGATTATAATGAACCGGACGGTGATGGATTATAATGAACCGGACTGTGTTGGTTTATTATGAACTGGGTTGAACCGGAATGTGATGGATTATAATGAACCGGACTGTGATGGATTATAATGAACTGGACGGTGATGGATTATAATGAACCGGACTGTGATGGATTATAATGAACCGGACGGTGATGGATTATAATGAACCGGAATGTGATGGATTATAATGAACCGGACTGTGATGGATTATAATGAACTGGACGGTGATGGATTATAATGAACCGGACTGTGATGGATTATAATGAACCGGACGGTGATGGATTATAATGAACTGGACGGTGATGGATTATAATGAACCGGACTGTGATGGATTATAATGAACCGGACGGTGATGGATTATAATGAACCGGACGGTGATGGATTATAATGAACCGGACGGTGATGGATTATAATGAACCGGACTGTGATGGATTATAATGAACCGGACGGTGATGGATTATAATGAACCGGACGGTGATGGATTATAATGAACCGGACTGTGTTGGTTTATTATGAACTGGGTTGAACTGGAATGTGATGGATTATGATGAACCGGACTGTGTTGGTTTACAATGAACTGGACGGAATTGTAAGTAAGGATGTAAATTGATAGCTTACATCCTGATACAGGAAGTTGTCGAGTCTTTCCGCCAGGCCCTGCCAAGCCAGCTGGAACAGAGGAAGACTCAGAACCTGATGAAGATTCAGTAATCTGTCTCTCACACAAAGCATCATGGGACACGCTGAGCTGGACAGGGACATGGTGGACTGGTCCTGCTGAGATGGAAGGGACAACCACCTGCAGGAAGAAAGAAATGAAGCTGGATGTGTTGTGGATTCAGAGCTGAGATCTGCTGTGTTTTCGTAGTTTTTATGTCTCACCTTTCCTGACAGTAAGGTTTGGCTTTTTCTGCTATTTCCTTCATGAGAAATTCCAACAATCTTCCCAGCATGTCTCCTTTCAATCGATCCAGCAGTGCCAGCAGACCGTCAAACAGAGACCCCTCCAGGGAAGCCAGGCGACCCACTTCCATCATGCCCAGACCCCCCAGCACTACTTCCTCCCCGAGTGAAACGGCTGCCTGCTGCAGCTGCAGAAAAAACTGAGGAGGAAAAAAAGATTTCCACTTTTAACATCTCTGAGGTTTGACCTGGAGCTGGTCTGAATATTACCAATCCGGGTTTGAAAATGACCTGGAAAACTGGAAAACTTCCTGTGTTTTGTGTTTGTTTGTGTGACAGACAGACAGACAGACGTTTAATAAAACGTACCACATCATCTCCCCAGTCTCTCAGGATGGTGGAAATGTAGTTGACTGCACTGAGGATGGCACAGTAGCGGACGCCCAGCGGGCAGCGAGACTCCACTTTCATCACCTGGAAAAAAACAAAAATAAACTAGAAGCATTCAGAGAGCACAGTTCTCGGCCAAGTCATAGTCATAGACAAACCCCAAAAGGCCCGAAAGCACACCCAGCATCCCCTGTATTTTGTACCTTCTGGTGATCCACAGCAACATGATCCGGGTCAAACATGTTGGATTATAACATCATGATGTCACCTTGTTTTGTTGCCAATGATTCTGAGCATTATCTGATGCGTTAGAAGCTATAATGGCAAAATTATCCTTATCTTACCATAGTAGAGAATCCTTTAAAAAAATTCCTGCATCCAGGCGGTGATCCACCCCCTTAATTTATTCCTTTTCTAAGATTTCCTAAAAATATCATTAAAATTTGTCCATAACTTTTTGTGTTATGTTGCTAACAGGCAGAAGCGGAAAACATAAGCTGTGTCTTGGCAGAGGTGAAAAGCAGCATCAGCCTCCTCGGTCAGGTTCATCTCTACCTAATGAAACTGACCTCAGTCACCAGCTACGTCTGCAACTCATCTGCTCAAAGTGGACATCGTGAAGGTTTCCAAATCTTCTTGTTCCTTGCTGATCTTCATTTCTGCTCCGCTTTGTGCTTCACTGATTCATAATGTTTTGAAGTGTTTCATTGACTCGGAGCATTTCAAAGCGTTTCATTGGTTTGGCAGCTCTTAGTTTTGTCTGTAAAGGTTTTCTGTTCATCCAAACACCATCATCTGCAGCAGGAAACATCTCTGGTCTAGTTTAGACAAACTGAGTTATGGATGCTGGTGAAACTGAATCTTTATGAAGCACCGAATCACGTCTGTTGTAAAATCGACTCCCTGCTTTGAAGCATCCGAACCAGTCAGTGTTTGAGATGTAATTTAGCGGAAGCGTTGACATCTGTTTTCATGTCTCTCAACCCCAAATGATGAAAGCGGCTGGTGGATTACTTTGATTTAGGGAATATTAAGAGATGATGGAGGAACTTAAAGAAACGCGTCTGTAAAAACACAAACTTTTCCAGCTAAATCAGTCATTTAAAAAAGGGGAAATGTAGTATAATCTTGTCCTTATGGGTCTGGGATAGTGGTTGCATTTGTAAAGTTGTAATGTGAGAGACTAAAATTCCTTTTGAAGCATTGAGACGCTGACAAGACCCTTCAAATCCTGCTGAAGCAGCTCGACGCGTATGTGACGCAACGAGGCCTTGGTTGGTGTGGTCACATGGTTTTTTGGCATTTTGAAGCAACTTATTGAAACAGTGCTCTCACTACTTCTGCTTCAAAAGAGTATCATCATTATTTTTAGACAAACATCTTTCTAAATGAACCTGATTTAACATTTCTTCCTCCATATTCTGTCATGTGTTTGTATACTCTGGTTTAAACTGGAATGTTTTTTATGTGTGTTTCAGCAGCACATATCAGGTTTTTATTGTATTTCATTAAACAAAATTCTTTCTCATTTTAACAGAACTTGTCCTTTTGCTGCAGTGTCTCAGTGTCTTAACAAGAGTGTAATATATTTATTAGTATAAATGACCAAAAGCATCAACCGATTCAGACAACCACACGTCTTCTCTGAACTTTTACTGCCGTCAGAGGTTGCTGTGGCTTCATTCGGCCACCAGATGTTGCTGGAGATCCTCACAGTTTCACATAACCATCACTACCAAACGGTTAATGAAACAAAAAGGCAGAGAGGCTGAATGTTAATGAACTAATGAACTTTTTCTATTTCAGAATAAAAGAAAACACCAAGTTAAACAGGTTTTATATTCAAAATCAGCTCATATTCTCCATGAAATGGTAAAATGTCCCAGTTTCAGCATCTGATATGTTTATGTTCTACTGGGAATAAAATATGTCTTGATGAGATTTATTAATTACTGCATTCTGTTTTAATTTACATTTTAAACAAGAGTCGCAACTTTTATGGACTTGCTGTAATAAAAAAGTAAATAATAACATGATGGCCTTCAATGATTTAGGAGGCATGTTGGTGCTCTCATTTCCCTAAAATGACTCTACACAAGTAATTCTTTAGTTTTTAATCAGCATTAAGGGAACCTGACGCTTGTTTTCACCTGCTAACAGACTGAAGGTGCTGCACTTTGTGGGTAAATGCTTCATTTTACAGAAACATGTTTACTGGCAGTAACTTCTCAGGCAGGCTTTAAAACACAGGTGGAGACAGATCCAGACCAGTTTTGGGATTTATGTTTTAGAAAGACTGTCCTTCAGTTTTCTGAGATCACCTTCCTTCTGCCCGAGTCAGTCATCGTTACCTGTGTGAGTCGTATGCGGAAGTCATCGACCAGTTCTGTCTGCAGCCTGAGGAACCTGAGCTGGGCAGCAGGACAGGGCAGGCCTCGGTACCGCTCTGCAGTCCAGGAAGACCAGACAAGTGTTAACCAGGGTCACAAAGTTTTCTCAGATATTTGACGACCGGGGTTCATGAAGGTCTCACCAGTGATGACCTGTAGCAGAGTCATGAAGGTCTCAGCGCAGTCTGGAGCCTTCAGCTCGTCCATGTCACTGATGTCTTTGTACTGACAGCTCCACGCTCCCTCGGAGGACAGCATGGCGTCCATCTTCTCCACGGCCACTGGAAGCACACAAACAAATCTAATCACACGCTACACGCATCCCACCGAAAATGGTAACACCACAACACCTGGTTTTCCCACGTCTGCAAAAATATTCTAATAAAAACCATATTCAAACTTTAAAAGCAGTAGGTCTTGTTGTAAACTCTGAGGGCCTGAACAAGGGATCCAACAGGTTAAACAAACTTGAGAGTCTCCTGTCCTAAAACCGATCGCTGTGTTACCCCAGAGAGAATCTGGATCTGGAAACCAGACTTGGACACCAAACCTGGAAAGTGGACCTGGAAACCGGGTCTGGAGCTGCTGCTCAGTTTGGTATATAAGATGTGAACCAGTTTAATCCAGTTCCTTGGCAAATTGTGATCAACTGGGTAAATTATGTAAATAAGCAGGTTCCCATAGGTTCTGGTTCCTACTTTTGGATCCGAGAGGTTCCAGTTCCAGGTCCTACAGTTTTCTGTTCCTACAGTTTCTGGTTCCTACCTAATACGGTTATAAGAAAATGTTGCAATAAATATGTTTGAGTTCAGCTTGGAGTGAAATGTGTCCCTGAGATCAGCTCACATCAGTTCAGCAGATCTAGTCAGTAAGGATGCCGCAGAGGCTGCTGTCTTCAAATGTTCAGCAAAATATAACTGGATAACTGGTTCTGGTTCTGTACTGGGGATAAATCTGGTTCTGGTTCTGTACTGGGGATAAATCTGGTTCTGGTTCTGTACTGGGGTTAACTCTGGTTCTGTACTGGGGATAACTCTGGTTCTGCACTGGGTATAACTTTGGTTCTGTACTGGGGATAAGTCTGGTTCTGGTTCTGTACTGGGGATAACTCTGGTTCTGTACTGGGGATAAGTCTGGTTCTGTACTGGGGATAAGTCTGGTTCTGGTTCTGTACTGGGGTTAACTCTGGTTCTGTACTGGGGATAACTCTGGTTCTGCACTGGGTATAAGTCTGGTTCTGTACTGGGGATAAGTCTGGTTCTGGTTCTGTACTGGGGATAACTCTGGTTCTGTACTGGGGATAAGTCTGGTTCTGGTTCTGTACTGAGGATAACTCTGGTTCTGTACTGGGGATAACTCTGGTTCTGCACTGGGTATAAGTCTGGTTCTGTACTGGGGATAAGTCTGGTTCTGGTTCTGTACTGGGGATAACTCTGGTTCTGTACTGGGGATAAGTCTGGTTCTGGTTCTGTACTGGGGATAACTCTGGTTCTGTACTGGGGATAAGTCTGGGTCTGGTTCTGTACTGGGGATAAATCTGGTTCTGGTTCTGTACTGGGGATAAGTCTGGTTCTGTACTGGGGATAAGTCTGGGTCTGGTTCTGTACTGGGGATAAATCTGGTTCTGGTTCTGTACTGGGGATAAATCTGGTTCTGGTTCTGTACTGGGGATAAGTCTGGTTCTGTACTGGGGATAAGTCTGGTTCTGTACTGGGGATAAGTCTGGTTCTGAGTTCATTCGGAGGCTTTTTCATATCTGATGGAACACAAAGGTTCAGGAGTTCGTTCCTGCAGCTGAACGAGGAATCATCTTTTAAATTATTATTATTATTGTTTAAGAAAAAAGAGAAATGAAACTACTGTAACATTAAACTTTCCCTCCAGGATAAATAAAATATTTTTCATTTCATTCACCAACACGACCTGATGTGGTCCTCCAGCCTACTGAAAATAAAAGTGTTCACTACTGTGTCATCATCATGAAATAAAATTAAATAAACACAGAAATCATCATCATTGTTGTCATCTACATCGTCATCTTTCAGCAGAAGACTCTGGGTCTAAAGAAGCTGGTGGTGTCATGTCTTCCTGTAAACCTGACATGCTGCAGCCGAGTGGCTCAGAAACTTACTCTTCTTTTCCACAGCAAGCCACTTCTCCAGTACGGCGTCCTCCACCATGATGTGGAGCAGACTGGGCAGCGCTGGGGGGTAGGAGTGGTTGCTCCGCAGCTCCTTCTCAAACTGCAGCACCTCCTCCACCAGGTGGCAGAAGAGCACGTCGTCGTACAGCAACCTGACGGCATCATTGGCCACCTTCTCCTGGACCAGAGCCACCAGACCTCGACACAGCTCCACCTGCACAGACGCTGATCGCTCAGCTGATGTTGGTAACAGATGGAGGACCTCTGAGGACATTCTCACTAACATCTGGAGAAATTAAGCTGCACGTTTACTTCTGTTTCCTTATACAAATACGACAGACGCAGTAGTTGGTGGTGCTACTTGCACAGTATTCCAGAGATCTCTGCCTCCAATCGCCCGTCCTGCGGATTTTAGATGTTTTCCAGCTCCATCACATCTGATTCAGATTAAGGGGTGTTGTTCAAAACATGGCAACAAGCTGTTAGATCCATTTCACCTGAACCAGGTGTGCTGAAGCACCTGCAGGACGGTGGTCCTGGAGGACCAGATGGAGACCTCTGCTTCCTACAGACGGTGTAGGAAGATGGAGTTTCTAACTATTTAGGAGAGTTTTCCAAACACTTTTAAAGTTAAGAGACTGAGAAAAGTGACGTTTCAGTGTTTTTTCTGACACATTTTCAGGAACAAACAAGCTGTTGCTTGTGTTTCGTGAAGGACGATCCGGACTAAAGCCGTTAGGAAACCGCCTACCCGAGCGCTGATGGTGGAACCAGCTGCTTCCAGGGCAGGCTGGATCTTCTCATCCATGAACGTGGAGTTGCTTCCCATCCATATCAGAACCTGAGTGAGGTACCACTCTGGCTGAGGAACAGAAAACAGAAATACTGATTAGTCTGAGCTCCAAAGTGGTTCTTTCTGTGGTCCAGGGTCTGTCCTTGGAGAGGTCAAAAGATCCACGTCATTGTTGGCTGAAGACACGTGAAATGTTTGTGTTTTAGTGGAAAGTTCTGGAACAACTCAGCTATAATTTCTCACAGAATTCCAGTCTGTTGGGTCCTGGAATTTGTTTAGGAAAGGAAAGTCTGAGCGAATGGAAAAGTAGGAGGAAAAGAAGAGAAGAGGAGGAGAAGATCTGGAAGAGGTCAGCAGTGTGCTGCTGACCTTGTTCAGAGAGTTGGTCTGGCGGTTTCCATGGAAGTGAAATCTGAACCTCCGGCTGAGCGGCAGCATCATGATCTGGATGGGCAGACAGAGGGAGGAAGAGGAGGACGAAGATGCAGACTGGTTGGAGGGTGGACTTTGAGGAGAAGCTGAAGTCCTCTGAGATAAGAGGTCATCTCTGCCAGGACAGTTAACGAAGGTTTTCCACCCAGAAGATTTTTATCAGGTATATAAAACAAGCTTATAAAGACGTGGCAGGATTGTTTCAGGATTATAATTTTATGCCCACAATCACCTTTCTTTATCTTTTTTGTTTCTTTTCACCAATGTGATGATTTTGTTAAAAGATTTATTATAAAAAAGTTAATTTAAGTCTTAATTGATGTGAACAAATTAAGGCAAAAATAAAAAAGAAAAACAGAACAGCTGCTGCTCTAACTGCTGCGGTGGAAGGATACGACGTCTGCAGAGCCAGCAGCTGCGTCACCGCCACCTCCAGCTGACTGTCGACGTCCTGGCTAGCGGAGGTGGGGGTGAGGGGCTGAGAGGACGGCGAGATGATCGGCCAGTGGAGCTGAGTCAGGATCTTCTCAAAGTCACTGTGGAGGAGGCAAAGAGACAGAATTAGCTCAGTGAATAGAACACAGCCGTGCAGGTGACGTGGGCGGAGCTACACCTGCTCAGGCGGTCCTTGATGATGTTGTGCCAGAAACAGAGAGTCTCTCTGAGGAAGTCCTGGAGGTGGGAACATCCGGACTGGTTCAGTCCAGAATCCAGAGCTGCCATGCTGTCTACAGCCCGGATGGCGTCCCACACGCTGCTGATCATCAGACACTGCTGGACCTCAGCACTGCGCACGCACACACACACACACACACACACAGTGTTGTCATGGTGACGCAGCCAACTGGAAACAATTATCTCCATTTTGTTGACAGAAACAGGAAATGAAGATGAAGATCAGAGGCAGAAACAACGTCTGAAACGTCCGGATGGGACCCCCACCGACCCGGTTCCAGTCTGTGGTCACATTTAGTACCTGAGCTCCTCTATGTGATGGAGACACTGCAGGTACTTCATGTGTCTCTCCACAGAGTCCACCTGGCTGCAGGTCTGGCCAAGATCCTCCATCCACAGCTCCGCCCCCTGGAGGTGCTACCAGATGAGGACATCCAATCATCTGTCAGACCTAAGAAACAACCACCAACCACAGACAACACCACAAACCAGACACAACCCCACCAGCTTTCCTCTTTTTTTATCTGTAGTTTAGATGAACTGAGTTCAGGATTTGATTCAAAGCCGTAGTATAAACCGGAAACCTGGAATTAAAATGCTGAAGGTTTGCAGCTTTACGACCATGAAACTGTTTCTAGCTTGTTTTGATGCCACAGGGACATTTATTAGGTTCCTTCCTGGATCCACTGATGCAGCTTCCATGCAGGCTGAGAAACCACTTCACAACTTCTACTTCCAGTCCGGAGTTACAGCAGCATTTCACTTCACGTCGCAGCAACGCTGTCACACATCAGTCCTGCAGGAGCACTGAGGCCACGGCCCGACGTGCACCGTTCGCGCCTCCATCACCTGCACACATGATTTCTGGACCACTTCTTACATGTGGACGACATAAAGTTTTGATGATATAATGGGTAAATATATCTGATGTGTGGTATTAATGTTCGAGTAATATTCGGAATACCACAACAACTTCATGTTTTGTTCAATAAAATAATTCAAACTTGATAAAAGTTTTTCTAACAGATAAACCTGCTGAGCTGTTTTCTACATGTCTGCTGCTGAATAAACTAGATGTTTACATTCATGTTTGGATAGCACTTTAAGTTATTCCCGACTTCTAGCTTTTTCCCTAGAAATTCCTACAGAAAGGTCACGGATTGGGATTTTGGTTGCTCCGTAAACCCTCCGTCACATCTCAGCTGTGGGAGGACAGAAACGTGATCACCTGGAGAAAATCTCACCTGTCTGATTATTCTGAATATCTGCAGTGTGTAAAAACAGCGTCAGGAATCTGACTGCTGTAAAAAGACTGAACGAGGATGTGTTGACGTTCCACCGCAGAGTGAAGGACCATCCGTGAACTCCTCTCTCTGGGTGGGGTCAGACTGAACACATGCTAACAGGAAGCAGACATGTTATTTTCATTTGTGGCATTGTGGCGCGTACCTGATGCAGCATGCCGGAGATGAGCTGCTCTCTCTGCAGCAGCTCCTCCAGGGAACACCTGGCCTCGTCTGCAGCAGACAAAGCTGCTGAAACCTTCGGTGGTCCGGAAATGGACACGGTCAGAACCTGAACGACACACAGGAGACGGTCCAACGATATAAATGAACCAGACCGAGTCGGTTATTTGTTTCAGATTTGTTTCTAAAAATGTTTGAAAGAAAAAGTGTCATTTTCAGTCTCAAGGTGCAAAATGTGACCAAAATAACTTCATTGATTAAATGAAAAGTCTAATCTTTAATAATAAAAAGCTCCTAAAGTGACGTCATTCAGTCAGATTATGGGCCACAGCTCAAAGTCTTCATCCATCTAACCAGCACAGGTTTGGTTCTGGTTCTGCAGGATCTCAGAGATGCTTTTGACACAGTCACTGTTGTTCAGCATCTACATGCTCCCACGTGGAAACAAAGCAAATATCTGATCATCACTATGCTGATGGCACTCAGCTCTATATTACCGTCTCACAGGGGACTCTGGTCCCAGACAAAGCTTCAGTTTGTGTCTCAGTCAAATCATTACGTGGATGTTCCAGAAGTTTTTCTAAATAACGATAAATCTGAAATTGTCTTTGGAACCAAAAATAAACATCCAAAGATTAGAGTCCAACTTCAGTCAGCAATGTTAAATCCAACAGATCAATCCAGAAATCTCGGAGTGATTTTGGATTCTGAGCTAAATTTAAACGGTCATATTAAAGCAGGAACCAGATCAGCCTTTTACCACCTGAAGAACAGAAGACTTCATCATCTGCTTTCAGTAGTCTTGACTACCGTAATGGAGTTTTAACAGGCCTTTCTAAATAAATCACATCTACAACTAATCCAGAATCTTTTCTTCCCGATTACCAGCCAGTCAGAAATAAATGACTGTGATTGGTTGTCAGCTCTACCAGTCTGACATGAATCACCTGTCCGGTTTAAACAAAACCTGGATCAGTGTTGTCAGAATTATGGGAATTATTGTATTTGTATGATAACTGAGTACTCTGTACAATCACAAATTCCAAAAATCCCATAATGTACGATAATTTGGCCCCTTCGTTTTCCAGCTGAGTTACTGATCCAGCACCATACGGATCCAGCCCATATGGCTGGTCTGCGGAAGGAGGGGGACCATTCCTGATGGCCTGGGCCTTAATGTAGCCTGAGTGGCCTGCTTGTTGAAACACAACAAGGAAAAAAGTAAAAGAACAAAGGAGGAGAAGAAGGAGTAAGGGAGTCCACTGTTTGATAAACGAGTGATGGAGGAGAGATGGCTGGTGTGTGTGTGAGTGTGTTAGAAGCTGGAAACTTTCTCCCTGAATCTCTTAAGCTGTAATAATGACTGTGGTACTACTTGTTCTCTAAACCACTGGAAATGTTTCTGTGGTTTGTTAAAGTGCAGTAAAATATCTCCCGTCTGCAGAAAGGGAGTTTTCTGTAAAAGCGCCTCTAAAATGAATTTATCGGCAATAATATGCAGTCTGATAATGTTTCCCTTAAAACACCATCATTCTGAGTCCCTGGTACGGTACTTTATCTTTTCTAATCTGGCAATATTGACCTAGATGCTGTTTTTTGTTTTTATCTCCATCCAGAAGAAGGTTACCTGTTCCTCCAGAGCTATGTTCTCCTCTCTCAGTTTTTCCAGCAGCTCCACAACTTTCTCCGCAGATTTCCAGTCATTTCCAACTTCTTTGTCCAGGAAGTCCACTCCATAATCCCGCGGATCCACTGAATCACCACACAAATCATCCGTTTCTTCAAACATTTCACTGCTTACGGAATCAAGTGCAAGGAATCACCGTCAACGTCAACGATAGCGGCTTCTTCTTCTTCTGCTTCTTTTTCTTCTTCTGCTCCTGTTTCTTCTTCACGTTGACTGCAGATTGCACAAACCAATCTTAATCCTTACTGCCACCACCTGGTGAGGGTGGGGTACAGGGATGCAAATAAAAATTTATAAAAACAAACACAAAGATTTAGTAGATTTACATGCAAATTGTTTTGAGCCTTTTTGTTATTCGAGTCTGATATTGACTATATATATTGTTCTGTGTCTTTAAGAAAATTAATACGGCATTTTACTGGTAAATTTACATTTATGTATGAAAACTTTAGCTATAAGAATTAGAGGTTTATCATCTGACAAATACTTTTTGTCAGTATCCCCAAATGATTTGAGGACATTAAAAAAAACAGAATAACGTGTTTTGCCATCACTGCCTGTGCTTTTAAATAACATTAAGGTACCTGAAGGGATGGCACTGAAACTAATGAGAATTGCAAAGCTATAAGGAATTCATTATACGTGAGTAGTCGTCCCTCTCTATTAACCAACTCACCCACCAGTAGAATCCCATTCTTAACCCAGTTTTCAATTAAAAGTGACATATTTCTAATAACATATCTCTGTTGTTCCAGATGAGGTATGAATGTGGTGGAAAGTTCTGTTTATAGATAACAGACCATGCTAAAAAAAAAGACCTGTTTATGGGAAGGTGAACAATTCACAGGGAGTTTGTCAACAAGCCACCAAAATGAGACTAACACTCTGCCTTTCAGAGGCCTCAGAGAAAATTATGCCTTACATTAATTACATCATTAATTACACCAAGAGCAACATGAATTTGATTTACATTCTTTAGGAAAGCTGTGGCGTCATCAGCTGCTGACTGATGATCAGCTCCTTATCAGATACAGATATTCTACTGTGCTATTAGAAATGTGAGTTGCTAGAATTTGTGTACAAAGAAAGAATAAAAATGAAGAGATGGGGCATCCTTGGCAGATACCATGTGTCAAGCCAAATCTGGGGCTAGAACCATATCTCATTTTAATTGGACCGGTGACCATTAGTGTATATAGTTTTAATGGCCTTACAGAAAAAGTCTCCAAAGCCAAATTCTTGTAATGACTGAAAAATGAATTTATGTGCAATTGTGTCGAAGGCTTCAGAAAAATCCAGAAAGAGAATGAAGCCATCACCATGCAATCTAAAATTGTTAGAAATGTCTCTGTTTTCCTAAACCCGACTGTGTTGGGTTTAGGAATTTGTGTCCACAACCACTTTAGGTTGTGGACACAAATATTACAACCATAATCTTACAATCATTGTTGAGGAAGGAGGTGGGATTCCAATTTTCAGCTATAAAATTTCTGCAGAAAGTTTTTATTGGGTGCCTACAGAGATGTTCACAAGTCCTTTTTTGCAAGTCCAAGTCATGTCCAAAGTCTTTGAGACTCACTCTTTACCTACCAGAATTTAGTAACAGCACGGATCTTTGTCCCTCTCCTCTGGACAATTTCTTAGCTTTACTAAATTCGGAAATCCTTTAGATAAACATGGAAATTTATTCAGATAAGCAAACATGTTTTTAACATAACTTATCCATGAGTTTTTAACGTGAACCAAAACCAGGTCTGGCAGA
Source organism: Melanotaenia boesemani (assembly GCF_017639745.1). Taxonomy (NCBI): domain Eukaryota; kingdom Metazoa; phylum Chordata; class Actinopteri; order Atheriniformes; family Melanotaeniidae; genus Melanotaenia; species Melanotaenia boesemani. Next base: position 1,847,096 of record NC_055704.1, read on the forward strand.
CCCAAGCGTGTTGTGAGGGGCTGCTGGGAACGTCTGGCGGAGTCCCCTGTCAGAAAGAGTTTCAACTCCCATCTCCAGTAAAACTTCAACCATGTCCCGGGCGAGGCGGGGGACATTGAGTCTGAGTGGGCTGTGTTCCTGCCTTTATTGTTGAGACGGCTAACTGCTCCGAAAGCATAAAAAATGATTAATGGCTGAATTCCATAAGCTGCTGCTCGGTCAGGCTCCTCGCCATCACTAAGCTGTTGGTGGTTTGGAGTCTGAAACTGTGCATGCACCAGGCCAGCGCCCCCCTTCCGGCTCTGGCCTCCCTGCAGCCAATCAGCATGCACCTCATTAACATTAGTCAAAAGCTTGCATGAACTCTCACGAGACAAAGTTGTGGTATGAGCAAAGGGTTAGTGTGATTTATTTTGTTTGATAAGTTTTCAAAAAAAACATATTTAGACACTTAGAGGACAGTGGATATGTGAAAAGACCAGGTGATGACCTCTTTAAGGACTTCCATAGCAGCTGGGACTCTTTCCCTTAGCAGGCCAGGCAAATCCCACGCAGCAGCCCCACAGGAGCTGGCAAATCAAAATGAAAGTATATTAACTTAAAGCAAACCAAATCAACAATGGGACAAAATAAGTTAACTAAATGTGTGCAACCAGTCAGTCACTCACACTGGCAAAATCTATGGGGTGCCAAGTGTTAAAATTCAGTATAAAAGTTGTAGCTGACACATTTTCATTATTTATCTCACTTTTCTCACATTTAGCACATTTTTCCTACATTTTCCTACATTTAACATAACTTTTAACCACATGTATAATGGTCAAATAGAACATCAAAATCTAAATTTTAAATCTAAATCTAAATGTTGAGGCAAAAAGTTACTCTGTCAAGGATGAGGAGTCTGGTTCTGAAGTGAAAAATGATTACAAGTTTATTGAACACAGGATTAAAATACAAGGAATAGAATGAATAGGAAGAATAGAATTGCAATCCGAGACACTGTTCAGAGGTCTGACAGCACAGAGATCTGACCAGAATCTGATAAGAAACACACATGCAGCATCTTTTAAGCAGAATGATCACGTCACAGCACATCATGAAATACAAACAAAGAGATTGTCTGTTCCTCACACAGGATTAGACACTTCAGCAAACCTAATGAGCTTCTTCAGTTTATTGAGCACGTAAACAATCCCAGTGACATTAAGGCAGGATGCCCGGCTGGGTCATCCTGAGGCGCCTGGCTGGTATCAGATAAGTCACACAGGTCAGAGTGAACTGTTCTAAAGAATGCATCCACTTACGATAGCAACAGGCTACTCAGGATTAAACTCAATTACCAAGAACTTAAACAAGCTGTTTACCCTGAGAGTGATCAGTAGACACAATATAATAAAGGGAATAATATGAAATTTCCCCAACAATATGTTAAATCTAAATGTTTAAATCTAAATCTAAATGCTATATGTTAAATCTAAATGTTATATGTTATATCTAAATGTTAAATCTTATATTTAAATCTTAAATAATAAATCTAAATGATGAATCTTAAATCTAAAAGTTAAATCTTATATCTAAATGTTATATGTTAAATCTGAATGTTAAATCTAAATCTAAATGTTATATGTTAAATCTAAATCTAAATGTTATATGTTAAATCTAAATCTAAATGTTATATGTTAAATCTAAATGTTAAATCTAAATCTAAATGTTATATGTTAAATCTAAATGTTAAATCTAAATCTAAATGTTATATGTTAAATCTAAATGTTATATGTTAAATCTAAATGTTAAATCTAAATCTAAATGTTATATGTTAAATCTAAATGTTAAATCTAAATCTAAATGTTATATGTTAAATCTAAATGTTAAATCTAATCTAAATGTTATATGTTAAATCTAAATGTTAATCTAAATCTAAATGTTATATGTTAAATCTAAATGTTAAATCTAAATCTAAATGTTATATGTTAAATCTAAATGTTAAATCTAAATCTAAATGTTATGTGTTAAATCTAAATGTTAAATCTAAATCTAAATGTTATATGTTAAATCTAAATGTTAAATCTAAATCTAAATGTTATATGTTAAATCTAAATGTTAAATCTAAATCTAAATGTTATATGTTAAATCTAAATGTTAAATCTAAATCTAAATGTTATATGTTAAATCTAAATGTTAAATCTAAATCTAAATGTTATATGTTAAATCTAAATGTTAAATCTAAATCTAAATGTTATATGTTAAATCTAAATATTAAATCTAAATCTAAATGTTATATGTTAAATCTAACTGTTAAATCTAAATCTAAATTTTATATGTTAAATCTAAATGTTAAATCTAATCTAAATGTTATATGTTAATCTAAATGTTTAAATCTAAATCTAAATGTTTACATCTAAATGTTATATGTTAAATCTAAATGTTTAAATCTAAATCTAAATGTTTACATCTAAATGTTATATGTTAAATCTAAATGTTAAATCTAAATCTAAATTTTATATGTTAAATCTAAATGTTAAATCTAAATCTAAATGTTATATGTTATATCTAAATGTTTAAATCTAAATCTAAATGTTTACATCTAAATGTTATATGTTAAATCTATATGTTAAATCTAAATCTAAATGTTATATGTTAAATCTAAATGTTTAAATCTAAATCTAAATGTTTACATCTAAATGTTATATGTTAAATCTATATGTTAAATCTAAATCTAAATGTTATATGTTAAATCTAAATGTTTAAATCTAAATCTAAATTTTATATGTTAAATCTAAATGTTAAATCTAAAATCTAAATGTTTAAATCTAAATCTAAATGTTTACATCTAAATGTTATATGTTAAATCTAAATATTAAATCTAAATCTAAATGTTATATGTTAAATCTAAATGTTAAATCTAAATCTAAATGTTATGTGTTAAATCTAAATGTTAAATCTAAATCTAAATGTTATGTGTTAAATCTAAATGTTTAAATCTAAATCTAAATGTTATATGTTAAATCTAAATGTTAAATCTAAATCTAAATGTTATATGTTAAATCTAAAAGTTAAATCTAAATCTAAATGTTATATGTTAAATCTAAATGTTAAATCTAAATCTAAATGTTATATGTTAATCTAAATGTTAAATCTAAATCTAAATGTTATATGTTAAATCTAAATGTTATATGTTAAATCTAAATGTTAAATCTAAATCTAAATGTTATATGTTAAATCTAAATGTTAAATCTAAATCTAAATGTTATATGTTAAATCTAAATGTTAAATCTAAATCTAAATGTTATATGTTAAATCTAAATGTTAAATCTAAATCTAAATGTTATGTGTTAAATCTAAATGTTAAATCTAAATCTAAATGTTATATGTTAAATCTAAATGTTAAATCTAAATCTAAATGTTATATGTTAAATCTAAATGTTAAATCTAAATCTAAATGTTATATGTTAAATCTAAATGTTAAATCTAAATCTAAATGTTATATGTTAAATCTAAATGTAAAATCTAAATCTAAATGTTATATGTTAAATCTAAATGTTAAATCTAAATCTAAATGTTATATGTTAAATCTAAATATTAAATCTAAATCTAAATGTTATATGTTAAATCTAACTGTTAAATCTAAATCTAAATTTTATATGTTAAATCTAAATGTTAAATCTAAATCTAAATGTTATATGTTAAATCTAAATGTTTAAATCTAAATCTAAATGTTTACATCTAAATGTTATATGTTAAATCTAAATGTTTAAATCTAAATCTAAATGTTTACATCTAAATGTTATATGTTAAATCTAAATGTTAAATCTAAATCTAAATTTTATATGTTAAATCTAAATGTTAAATCTAAATCTAAATGTTATATGTTATATCTAAATGTTTAAATCTAAATCTAAATGTTTACATCTAAATGTTATATGTTAAATCTATATGTTAAATCTAAATCTAAATGTTATATGTTAAATCTAAATGTTTAAATCTAAATCTAAATGTTTACATCTAAATGTTATATGTTAAATCTATATGTTAAATCTAAATCTAAATGTTATATGTTAAATCTAAATGTTTAAATCTAAATCTAAATTTTATATGTTAAATCTAAATGTTAAATCTAAATCTAAATGTTTAAATCTAAATCTAAATGTTTACATCTAAATGTTATATGTTAAATCTAAATATTAAATCTAAATCTAAATGTTATATGTTAAATCTAAATGTTAAATCTAAATCTAAATGTTATGTGTTAAATCTAAATGTTAAATCTAAATCTAAATGTTATGTGTTAAATCTAAATGTTTAAATCTAAATCTAAATGTTATATGTTAAATCTGAATGTTAAATCTAAATCTAAATGTTATATGTTAAATCTAAATCTAAATGTTATATGTTAAATCTAAATCTAAATGTTATATGTTAAATCTAAATGTTAAATCTAAATCTAAATGTTATATGTTAAATCTAAATGTTAAATCTAAATCTAAATGTTATATGTTAAATCTAAATGTTAAATCTAAATCTAAATGTTATATGTTAAATCTAAATGTTATATGTTAAATCTAAATGTTAAATCTAAATCTAAATGTTATATGTTAAATCTAAATGTTAAATCTAAATCTAAATGTTATATGTTAAATCTAAATCTAAATGTTATATGTTAAATCTAAATGTTAAATCTAAATCTAAATGTTATATGTTAAATCTAAATCTAAATGTTATATGTTAAATCTAAATGTTAAATCTAAATCTAAATGTTATATGTTAAATCTAAATGTTAAATCTAAATCTAAATGTTATATGTTAAATCTAAATGTTAAATCTAAATCTAAATGTTATATGTTAAATCTAAATGTTAAATCTAAATCTAAATGTTATATGTTAAATCTAAATGTTAAATCTAAATCTAAATGTTATATGTTAAATCTAAATGTTAAATCTAAATCTAAATGTTATATGTTAAATCTAAATGTTAAATCTAAATCTAAATGTTATATGTTAAATCTAAATGTTAAATCTAAATCTAAATGTTATATGTTAAATCTAAATGTTAAATCTAAATCTAAATGTTATATGTTAAATCTAAATATTAAATCTAAATCTAAATTTTATATGTTAAATCTAACTGTTAAATCTAAATCTAAATTTTATATGTTAAATCTAAATGTTAAATCTAAATCTAAATGTTATATGTTAAATCTAAATGTTTAAATCTAAATCTAAATGTTTACATCTAAATGTTATATGTTAAATCTAAATGTTTAAATCTAAATCTAAATGTTTACATCTAAATGTTATATGTTAAATCTAAATGTTAAATCTAAATCTAAATTTTATATGTTAAATCTAAATGTTAAATCTAAATCTAAATGTTATATGTTATATCTAAATGTTTAAATCTAAATCTAAATGTTTACATCTAAATGTTATATGTTAAATCTAAATATTAAATCTAAATCTAAATGTTATATGTTAAATCTAAATGTTAAATCTAAATCTAAATGTTATATGTTAAATCTAAATGTTAAATCTAAATCTAAATGTTATGTGTTAAATCTAAATGTTAAATCTAAATCTAAATGTTATGTGTTAAATCTAAATGTTTAAATCTAAATCTAAATGTTATGTGTTAAATCTAAATGTTTAAATCTAAATCTAAATGTTATATGTTAAATCTAAATGTTAAATCTAAATCTAAATGTTATATGTTAAATCTAAATGTTAAATCTAAATCTAAATGTTATATGTTAAATCTAAATTTTAAATCTAAATCTAAATGTTATATGTTAAATCTAAATGTTAAATCTAAATCTAAATGTTATATGTTAAATCTAAATGTTAAATCTAAATCTAAATGTTATATGTTAAATCTAAATGTTAAATCTAAATCTAAATGTTAAATCTAAATGGTATATCATAAAATATGATTTAGTTGATCTTCAGACCATGCTGTGGAAAAGGAAAAGTTTCCTAGAAGACCAGCCTAAGCTAATCTGGTAATCTGACAAAGACTGATGCTTCTGGAGAAAAAGGCAAGCATCTTGCTTTTATATGTTTTGACTTTGGCTCAAGTAGCCTGATGAAGCCCCATTTCGTCAAGGGATAGAGGGCAGAGGAGCCTATTGAAAAAGAGAAAACAAAGATTTCTCTTAATGGACTGAGTACAGGTAGTGGCTTTTAAATAATACAGACACAAACTTTGGACATTACAACATTTACTCAGTTAAGGATTAGCAAATGCATTCTTGGTTCACTTCACTTTTCTTTGTGACGTGACAGCAGTGATAGCGATAAATTAGCCTTGGACGTTAGCTACAGCTAAGTAGCTAGCTAACAGTAAAAGTCCGCAAAATGTTGGTTAGAAAGTTAAAAATAAATATATGCATCTTACCATTAATGGTGTGAGTGGTTGGTTGGAAGTGTACTTTGAAGTGCAGCTCGTAAATGCAGAAAGACATTCACAGTAAAGACCTGTGTGGAGCACCTGTGTGTGTGTGTGTGTGTGTGTGTGTGCCAGCGAGTGTTTCCCTACTAGCGTATTGGTTGAGGTTAAAAGGGGCGGGGTTAATTAGCATATGTTCGAAACATTTAGGTTAAACATTTAGATTTAGATTTAACATATAACATTTAGATTTAGATATAAGATTTAACATTTAGATATAAGATTTAACATTTAGATATAAGATTTAACATTTAGGTACTTTTAGATATAAGATTTAACATTTAGGTACTTTTAGATATAAGATTTAACATTTAGATATAAGGTTTAACATTTAGATATAAGATTTAACATTTAGGTACTTTTAGATATAAGATTTAACATTTAGGTACTTTTAGATATAAGATTTAACATTTAGATATAAGGTTTAACATTTAGATATAAGATTTAACTTTTAGATATAAGATTTAACATTTAGATGTAAGATTGAAGATTTAGATTTATTATTTAAGATTTAAATATAAGATTTAACATTTAGATATAAGGTTTAACATTTAGATATAAGATTTAACATTTAGATATAAGGTTTAACATTTAGATATAAGATTTAACATTTAGATATAAGATTTAACATTTAGGTACTTTTAGATATAAGATTTAACATTTAGGTACTTTTAGATATAAGATTTAACATTTAGATATAAGGTTTAACATTTAGATATAAGATTTAACTTTTAGATATAAGATTTAACATTTAGATGTAAGATTGAAGATTTAGATTTATTATTTAAGATTTAAATATAAGATTTAACATTTAGATTTAACGTATAACATTTAGATTTAGATTTAAAATTTAGATTTAGATGTTCTATTTGACCATTATACATGTGGTTAAAAGTTATGTTAAATGTAGGAAAATGTAGGAAAAATGTGCTAAATGTGAGAAAAGTGAGATAAATAATGAAAATGTGTCAGCTACAACTTTTATACTGAATTTTAACACTTGGCACCCCATAAAAAGCTGTTAAGAAAATGTGAAGCATATTTATTTAAAGTGTTTATACAATTAGCTGAACTTAGGGACTGTCCCCACGACACCGGATTGCAATAAAACAGCAAATCCACCCTTTCATCCCCATGAAACCAGGTACCAAGGTGGATAAGTTTGAAACCTCTGTCCTGTCCTGTGAGGACAGCGTAACCGCACCACTAGAGGATATGACCTCAATGTGATGAACACGCACCAAACACAACAACAGCTGTGTTGTGGTGCTCCAGACAGTCCTGGCTCGTGTGCAGCTACAACACAGTGCTGCTGTACCATCAGCAGCGGGACCAAGCAGATACGTCATTGTCTGCACACGCGCTACGTCTTGTTCTAGCTCTGGACTGTTACTCTTTAATCATTGTAGCGCCCCCACAGCCTGCTAGTATTTACTACAGCGGGTTCGTTTTCACACCTGAACCGGCTTCAGTGCCGTGTGGACAAACAAAAAAGGTTACCAGACCATTGTTTAGTGTGTGGCTGCTCATGCAGCCGTCACACCTACTCCCTGATGGCAGCAGGCTAAAGAAGATGTAGAGACAGGTGGGTGGGATGCTGTGGAGTGTTGTACATGTGTTGACGGGAAGGGAGAGAGACACCAGTGATCCTTTCAGCTGTTCTCACAGTGCTCTGGAGTCTCATGTACTGTGCAGGTGCTGTCCATAAGGTGATGCAGAAGGTCAGGATGCAGATCATGATGTAGACCGGGACTCTGGCTCTTCTTGCAAAGTTAATAAAGTCACCTCCCTTCAGTAAATTAGCAGAATATGACTTTATAAAAGAAAGATTTGTTAAAATAATGTTTTATTTCATGAAGGACAGTGAAGGAGAAGTGTTTCCACTCACATTTGACTCAGATGTGTTGCTTGGAAGCTGGTCCTACATGTGATTCTGCCTCACGTTCACAAACACACTTAGAAATACGCAGGAAAAAAGGCTTGTTGTTGGGCAGATGGTCTCATGCTGTCATAGTCAGGCTGACCTGCAGAGTTACAGGGTGACCGTTACATTCATAGATGCCCACCGGCCATCACCCTCCCTGGCTTCAACCTTTCATTTCATTTTTACAAAGCAACAGTTTCCCCAGAAAAAACTGCCTAAATATTAAGTTTTCATACTGAAAACTGTGTTGTATACAGCCCTGTACTGCAAAACAATATGTAATATTACAGTTCTTTTTATTATTTTAGTTTTTCGTGTATTGTTTAAATAGAAACAGAAATAGAAATAGACTGCAAATTAATACGTTTAATGTTAACATGAAAGATTTGCACATCGGAAGCTGCTGCTTAAAAAGTTTAGTAGTGTGTTACGTTTTACTGCATCTGCGCCTGAAAGAGAATGAAACTGTCTTTTTAATAAACGTCGTATCATGTTAAAGTAAAAGTAAGTAAAAGTTTATTTCTGAAGCGCTTTTCAAGGACAAAAATCACAAAGTTCTGTACATAAAATGGGTGAAATAAAACAACATAATAATTGCATAAAATAAATAACGACCATCAACCGAAAGCTTTCCTGAACTAAACAGTTGAACTGCTTCTGTGTGCAGACTATCCTTATTTACCTAATATTACCTTTACAGCGCAGCACTCAGCATTACTCCACTGAGACGTGGGCGTTGTGTTCACCTGTTTTTGAATAACATGAAGAACTTGTATCTGAAAAAAAGAGAAATTTTACATTGTTTTAAAAGGAGATGCAGTTTTGCTTCACATAAAAAGGGCGGTATATGGCATTTTCAGATTCATCGTAATTTCACTTACTTGAATGAAAAACATAGTTAAACCTTTACATTCAAGTTTAAAACTGTTTTACCACTTTACTATGTATTTATTTTGAAATCTTCATCAAATGCTCTCCAGCATTCTCCAAACTAAATGTTGAAGGAAGTTCTTGTCCCGTATGTTTTCTACCATGTGCCAGGATCATGTCATGGCTGCGCTTCTTTAACAAGAGGTGCTTTTAAATGGTAAATGGACTTGTACTTATACGCTTTTACAGTCAGTTTGACCACTCAAAGCGCTTTACACTACTTATTACATTCACCCATTCACACACACATTCACACCCCGATAGGCACATCAGGAGGCAACGTGGGGTTAAGTGTCTTGCCCAAGGACACTTCGGCATGTAGTCAGTGGAAGCCTGGAATCGATCCGCCTACCTTCCGGTTGAATGACGACTGCTCTTCCTCCTGAGCTACAGGATGTATATCATGTATATAACCATCTTATCTTTATGGTAATTACATGTTTTCTGTTTTTGTGTGGCATAACTACCTGCCCATGTGCCAGTGTCGTTTTCCCCCGTAAATATTGTATTGTGTGAAATGATGTGTTATGTAGCCTTAATTTTTACTTCTTTCTAAACTTTTGGATTTTTATTAATGTCAACATTATATATATATATATATATATAATCAAGTTCAATGGAGATTGTATAAAGTTAGAAGAAAATAGGACAGAACAATGTTTTCCCAAATGTCAAAATGACATAAACATTTCATGAGGGAAACTGGTGTGACCTATATCCCTGTCTTCAGCATTTCCTAGTAGATGCAGAGCCATCAGGTTTGTTTTTCTACTACAAACAATTACCTAGAATGAGCCAGACATTTTACAGCTGTCACCTCCCATCATAGGTCACTGCTTGATGTGAGTCATGGATGTGAAGGGTCAAACGATTTAGGGCCCCAAAGGTCTGCTATCTGTAGTTTACTGGACCATGCTGTCAAAGCGTCAGGGTCAGATATATACTGCAAGCTGATAAAGTTCACATTTTAATACCGGAGAAACAAGAAGCATTTAATGAACCACCATTAAACCCTCTTTATTCTTGTCTGTTAATTATGATTATCCCACTCAGATATATAAAAGCTCACATTTAGGTTTTAAATTGGCTAAAATAAGTTTCCAAAGAACTTTTTTTTCAGTATCCAGCCTATTTGAATCTGTTTCTCTCATACCTGGACAAAGCTTTGGGGCCGTTTTCCTGAAGGTTCTTAGTGGAAAGAGCCGCTCCTTGTGGCCAAATTCTAAGAACATTCTGAGAATCATGATGTTTTCATTAGAATAGAATAGAATAGAATAGAAGTGAAGTGAAGTGAAGTGAAGTGAAGTGAAGTGAAGTGAAGTGAAGAGCAGATCCTAGCAAAGATAAAAGCTTTTCCTAAAGAATCCTAGCTCTTAACAGAGCTCCTATGGTGAGATCTGTTAAGCGCAGGGAGGAGGACTTTTAAGATGCTAGGAGTTCCCTAAGCAGAAGACAAAATGGTGGACAGAAGAGGCAGGACAGATGTTCTCCAAACACTGGATGACAGTGAATTAATTAAATGTTACAGACTGGAATGTGCAGGAATAATATTTGTGGTTTTTGTGTGGTTTTATGCTCATTGACCAACTGAGCCAGGAGCAAACCCTGCCCTCTGTCCAGTTCCTGTTAACTGGTTTGTGGTGGACCTGAACGCCAACCAACACTGCTTCTTATAGGCCGGTCAGTATCACAGACAGCGGTGGAAGCTGAGCCATTTTACCCTTGTTAATACAAAATGGAGTTGAAATGTTTTTACCAGCATGGTAAATAAAGGTAAGCAAACAAATAAAACTCAGCATTTGAATACTGTGCAGGTGGTTCTGAGTTTCTACTCATTCTGTAGGATCATTTTAAGCATAGCTTATTATTTATTGAACAGTTTTTCTTTTTATGTAAAATATAATTTATAATTACAGTTTTCATATAAATTAAATTCTATAATTAAGTTTATTGATTTGACGTCCATTCTATGCTCATTTTCACCAAAGGTGTACCTAGCTTTCAGGCTCAACCAATCACAGCTTTTGAAATGATGAGTCATACCTAGCAATGAGGTTGACCACACCTCCTTACTAAGACAGGACTTTCTGTCCATTCCTTGCGCAGAGTTCTCTGAGAATGTTCTGGAATCACTTCTAAGCTAAGACTCCTTGCTGGGATTTTTTAGGCTAGGAGGTTAGGAGTTCACTGAGAGGATTCAGTCTTTAGGAATACGGCCCCTGATGTCTAACGATAGTTCAGGGTACCTACCTGTCTCTGGACGGTGTTAAGAGTGATGTCTGGGTACTCCATCATCCTGCTGGGGGGGTGTCAGTGCTCATAGTAAAGCCTAAAGAGGAGGAATGACCTGGCCAATCAAAACCCAGTTGGTGTTTGTTGTAGGACTTCAGAGCTGGTCCCAGACTGATGATGTTCAAGCATTTGACACCCCAGGTCACAGATTGATGATTGGTTTGGTGACTGTATCATTAGTTGAAGAGATGAACTGAGCTGGTGGCGAGTATGGTTGTTGCTATACTAAAATTTCAAACTTGATACCAATATCAATGATGATGCTCGATACTTGATAATATTTTCGATACTATATAGGGGGAAAAAAATGTATTATTCTTTTGATCAAAGTCAGAACACCACACAACAATTCAACAAAAAAAATATGAATAAATATAAGAAAAGACATTAACAGTTAACAGCCTGTTTAAGATGGATAGCTAGCTTTTTCCATGAACCAGAAGACGCCAAAGTGGCATTCAAGTATCGTTACCCGTGCTAATTGATATCTAACTAGATACTAAATTTTAGAATCAATTAGTATCTGAGAATAGAATTTTTTACTCTAGTGGAGAGTTGAATCAGGATAACAGACATGCTCAGTGCACAGAAGGTTCTAACAAAATAAAGTACATAAATGTACGTTAGGGTTCACAGGATTGTCACTGGGATGGTAGCCTCAAAGGTACAGCTGTACCCTCAACCCTTCTGTTTGTACTTTATAAAGGCCAGTATTGTACCTCTGGGGCTGTTTTGCTCAGTAATTTCACATTACTGATGTACCTATCTTCTGATGCTACTTCCAGCAGGATAATGCACCATGTCACAAAGCTCAGATCATCTCCACCTGCTTTCTAGAACATGACGATGAGTTCACTGGACTCCAACGGCCTCCACAGCCACCAGATCTCAGTCCAGTAGAGCAGCTTTGGGATGTGGTGGAACGGGAGATTCTCATGGAGAAAACCTCTGAGGAAGGTTTCCTCCACCTGGTTGAATCCATGACACCAAGAATTAAGGCAGTTCTGGAGTAAAAAGGGGGTCCAACCTGGTACTGGAAGATGGACCTGGTACAGTCAGCGATGGGTGGCTGTGACAAGATTGACCATCATAGTCCTGCCTCTCCCTCCCTATCTCTCTCTCTCTCTCTCTCTCTCTTTCACCCTCTCCCTTTCTCCCGTTCTTAAAGGGAAGTTGTCAGTGGGAAACGTTCATCTGAATCTACTGAGATCTTTAAACAGAAACATATCTGTCCTCTCGGCTCAGAGACAGGAACTCATCTGCACCCTGTGGGATGCTTGGACACATCAGATCAGGTAGATATCAAGAAAGGCAGGAAAAAAAGAGGATTTTGCATTAACGAACCAAAAGGAAGAACTCAGATTTTATTTTCTCTGTCTTGTTATTGTCTTTTCATTAATTTTCCTCAAACTGCCATTCCATCATTACTTTTTTTCTTTAGTTCCATTAGTTCTGGGTTTTTCATTCAACCTTAAACACTGAAAGAAAAGTTTATTGAAAAGACAGAGTTCATGTGGAGTTTGTTTTATTTATGTTCTTGCCTTGTATTTTGTCTTTCCAGTGTTTAGCATGTGGGTGGTACTAGTCTGTCTGGTTTTCTGCAGCCGGCTGACCAGCGTAGAGGCAGCACCTCTCTGTACCAACGCCCAGGCTGGATGCCATGTCCTCTCCCTGGCAAACCTGTTTGACCGGGTCATTCAGCACTCAGCCAGGATGCACGGTATATCCAATGACCTCCATTCTGAGTTCGTAAGTGTCTTCTGATAATGTTTCAGAAACTGGATCTAAGTGTTATTGCCTCTGACTGGAGCCAACCATTAACTTCTTTTGGATGAAGTCTATTTTTTTTTACTCCTGTCTGAAATGACAAAGCCAAAATAAATTAAGTATATCGTCAAAACTACAAGGGCTGTATGTATATACTTGGTCTGTGACAAGTGAGATTACAACAGAGCTGTCAGAATCAAGATGTGTGTCAGCTGTCAGAGCTGTGTCAGAGTAAATTGACCTGGAACAATGTCAAAAATGTATATCATCAAAAAAAAAAAAAAAAAACACAGGACTTTCAGTGAAAACCAGACAAATACAACCAGAATTTAGAAAATTAATCCTAACATAGTCACAGAAATTAAAAAAGGCTCATAGTCCAAGGAATGATTAGTAACATAATCCTAGGGAATAAGTAAAGTAGTCCTAGGAATTACTGAAGTAGACATAGGAATTAGTAAATTAGTCCTAGGAATGAGTAATGTGGTCCTTAGAGTGAGTGAAGTAGTCCTAGGAAATAGTGACATAGTTCCAGAAGTTACTGAAGTAGTGACAAGAATGATCAAAATAATTCTACAAATAAAAAAAAGTAGTCATTGGTTAGGGTATCATAGTTATAGGAATTAGTGAAATAGTCCTAGAAATTTTTGTAGTATTCCTAGAAATTAATGAAGTAATCACAGGAATTTGTAAAGTATGCCGAGAAATTAGTGATGTATTCCTGGGAATTACTGACATACTCCTAGAAAATGGTAAAGTAGTCCTAGGAATTAGTATTGTAGTCCTACGAATGAATAAAGTAGACCTAAGAACTGGTAAAATGGTCTTGAGGATTGAGCGAAGTAGTGCTAGGGATTTGTGAAATAGTCCTAGGAATTAATATAGTACTCCTACGAAGTACTTCTTGGAACTCATTCTTTGGAATGAGTAAAATAGTCCTAAGAATTAGTGAAGTAGTCCTAGAAATTACGATTGCCCCAGGAATGAGTGAAGTAGTCCTAGGAGTCAGTGAAGTATCCTTAGGAATTGGTAAATTAGTCCTAGGAATTTGTAATGTGGTCATAAAAATTGGTAACATAGTCCTAGGAATTAAACAGTCCTAGAAACAAGTGGAGTCGTCTTAGACATGAGTAAAATCAGTTGTAGGAGTTAGTGAAGTAGTCCTGGGGATTATTAACGTATCGCTGGGAAATATTAAAATAGTCAAAGGAATGAATAAATTAATACTAGAAATTAGTACCATAGTCGTTGGAACAATTAAAGTAGTCAAAAGAATTGGTGAAGTAGTCCTTGGAATGAGTAAAGTAGATTTAGAATTATGAACATAGTCCTAGCAATTAGTGAAAGAATCCAAGGAATTAGTGAAATAGTATAGGAACCAATAAAGTAGACCTAAAAATTAGTGATGTAGTCCTAGGATGGGTAAGTATGAATTAGTAAAGCAGACCTAGGAATTAATGACATAGTCCTAAGAATTAGAAAAATAGTCCTAGGAATGATTAAGGTAGCTCTAGGTATTGGTAAAGAATTTGTTACGAAGTCTTAGGAATCAGTAAAGTTGTCATTGGAATAATTAAGATAACCTAAGCAAGTTCTAAAGTAGTCCTAGGAATGAATGATGTAGTTCAGGAAATTAGTAAGGAAGGCCTAGCAATTAGTAATAAAGTCCTAGCAACTAGTGTGATAGTCCCAGGAATAAGCTAAGTAGACACTGAATTACTGAAGGAGTCCTTCAAATTACTGGAGTAGTTCTAGACATTGTAAAGTGGATCTATGAAAAAGTAAAGTAGTCCTACGAATGTCTAAAGTAGTTCTAGGAATACATAAAGTAATCATATGAATGAGTAAAGTAGTCCCAGAAATTAGTAAAGTGATCCTACTAGTTAGTAATGTAGTCCAAGTAATTAGTAAAGTAGCCCTACGAAATGGTAATGTGTTCTTATGAACTTGTAATGCAGTCCTTGGGATGAGTGAAGTAGTCTGAGGACTTTGTGATTTAGTTTTAGGAATTAGTAATGTCACCCTATGAAATAGTGACCTTAATAGTACTAGGTATTTGTAAACTAGTCCTAGCAATTAGTGAAGTAGTCCTAGGAATGAATTAAGTAGTATTATGAATTAGTGAGGTAGTCCTATAAATTACTAAAGTAGTCCTAGAAATGAACTATGTAGTCCTATGAATAAGCAGTCTTAGGAATTAGTAAATTTTTCCAAGAAATCAGTGAAGTACTCCTAGGACTTATTAACGTTGTCCCAGAAGCTATTGATGTAGTCCTAGGAATTAGCAACATAGCCCTAGGGATGACTCATGTATCCATCAGAATTAGTGAAGTAGTCGTAGAAATGAGTAAATTAGTCCTAGCAATGAGTAAAGTAGTCCTAGGAATTAGTGAAGTAGTCCTAGGGATTAGTAGCATAGTTTTAGGAATTACTAGTCATACGAATAAGTAAATTAGTCCTAGGAAACACCAATATAATCTTCGGAGTAGTCCTAGAAATTGATTAATTGGTCCTAGGAATAAGTAAAGTAGTCCTAAGACTTAGTAAGTATAAAAAGAAATTAATGAAGTTGTCGTAGGAATAAGCAACTTAGTAATAGGAATTAGTGTAGTGTAATTATGTAGTCCTAGACATTACTAAGACAGTCCTAGGAATGAGTAAAGTAGTCACAGGAATTAGTAATATAGTCCTAGGAATTAGTGAATTAGTTTTAGGAATTAGTGACGTAGTCCGGGGAACTAGTAACGTTGTTCTAGGAACTAAAATAGGAATGAGTACATTCCTATTAGTGGTGTATTGTTTGAAATGTTTGGAAAGTTGTCCCAGAAATTAGTAAAGTAGCCCTTGTAATTACTAATATAGACCTAGGAATTATAAACATAGTATTAGGAATGAGTAAAGTTGTCCTACGAATTATGAAAATAGCCCTAGGAAGGAGTAAATTAGTCCAAGGAACCAGTAAAGTAGACTTAGCAAATAGTGACTTCAAATGGGTAAAGTTGTTGAGGGAATCACTACGTAAGTTAGTCCTTGGAATGACTAAAGTGGCCTAAGGAATTCCTAGGAATTACTAAACTAGTTCTAGAAATTAGTAAAGTAGTCTTAGCACTTGCGAAAGTAGTCCGAGCAACAAGTAAAGTAGTTTTAGGAATTAGTAAAGTAATGTCTGATGAGGATCTGTGCTACAGTAGAAGGTAAATAGTGAACCTGAGCAGGTTTCCAGGTATTTAATAGAGGTGTTACACAGGTAAATATCTCAGGAAGCCATCGGCCGATGATGATGATGAACACCTGTATCAATGGTTAGAGTCAGGAGGATCCAGGGATAGCCCCACATTCACCTTAGAAACACCATGAAGATCTAGAAAGAAGTGAAGCCCAAGATGGTCTATGATAGGAAGAGAGCATCCTTCACTTTAAAACCTCCTTCATCTCCATGGAAACCAGCAGGACCTTCATAATTCATTTCAAATTAAGGCAGAGTCATAGAACACATTAGCAGAGTTTTAGATCTGGAATCAAACTTTTCACCACAAAACAACAACAAAAAAAAAATGATTTCTGATTCTGGCTGCTAGCTCCCAGACTTTCTGTCCCACAGTGATTACAAAGGCTTTACAAAGGCATCTTTATAGTCTGCTTTGTTTGTGTGGTCTGATGGAAGTGGAGAAATTATCAGAAGCTCTAAAGTGGACAGAGCTGTTCTCATGGTTTCCTTACATTCCCATATAATTGCTTGGGGTTTGAACTGTGTTTGGTTTGGTTGACAATGCCTGGTTCTTAGTGTGTGTGAAGATCATAGTACACACACAGAGAGCATACTTTTTACTATTTCATTCATCACTTCCGTACTCTGACATTTAAATGACACCTGACCTCTGACATTTCATTCATTCCTTCAGGAGCTTTCCTTCCTTCCCAGTAAGAACCAGATTGGCCGGGTCAGTCGTAACTGTCACACCTCCACCATCCTCACCCCAAATGGAAAAGAGAACGCTCAGAGAATGGCGGTGAATTAACCTTTAAAAGTTATTTCCTCTCATTGACATCAACATCTACTTCATGTTTACAGCTGAAGGTAGAGATCATGTCACCTTTCCGTTCCTGGTACGATGAGTTATACAACTGTTTCAGATCTCTTTATTTCACATCGATATCATTCCATCCACCTCTCTTTCATGTTGGTTTTAAATTGACCCCATCATCAGGTACAAAGTTGTCATGGCAACAAATCCAGCTGACTTTTAAAACATGTGACTGCAGAGGGAGGAGCTGACAGAGGTGATCCTTAAACTCCTGGTGGCGTGGAGAGATCCTCTGTGGCACTTCCACCAGAATATGGCTCACCACCGCGACCTCAACAGCTTCACCTCCAATAAGTCTTTAGAAATGAGCGACATGGTGCACGAGCTACGGAAAGGTGTACAAAAAGTGGTTGAAAAGGTAAAAACACACCTGTTTGTTCATAAACAAAACCATGAATCCTTTCTTCTGCAGGATTTGCTGGGTCCATGTTCAGGTTTAGAGATGACATTTTGTGTTAACCCTTTCAGGACCAAAGTTGCGAAATCGCAACAAACATCAGGCCAGAGAACTAAAATCTGTTCCCACTTTCTGCCACTAGATGGCAGACATGAGACCTGGCAGTTGGCCACAGTTCTCTCTCTCTCTCTAATATATATTTTTATATATATATATATATATATATATTAGGGCTGTCAAAAAATAATGTGTTAACAGTGGTAACTAATTTGTGTAATTAATTGCATTATGTAATTACTTGGGCTGCATGTTAGTGTGGTGTGGTGTTAGCACCACAGCCTCACAGCAAGAAGGTGGTTTGAGCCTCATCTGGTGGGAGGTTCAAACCATTAACGGCATTAAAAACAAACAACAGAAGTTCAAAAAATCTATTCTAAAAACAAACTGGAAGCCAGTGGAGTGACGACAGCATGGGAGTTATGTGTTCACATCTGGATGTTCTTGTTAAAAATCAGGTAGCAGCGTTCTGTATGAGTTGGAGACATGAAACTGAAGACCAACTGAGGTCAACATAAAGGGCATTACAGCAGTCCAGTCTTGAGCTTATGATTGCATGGACTGCCTTTTCAAGATCCTGCTGACTGAAAAAGGGCTTCACTTTGGCCAAAAGACGGAGCTGAAAAAAACTTGTTCTAACAACAGAACTAATCTGTCAATCAAATCTGAGCCCACTGTCACATGTTCCATTCAGAGTTTTAACATGTGATTTAGAAAAGGGGGCTGGAATACTACAGTTCATGAAAACATTCAACATAGATGATGTTCCAGACAAGATACAGATGTGGACAAAATTGTTGGTACCCTTCGGTTATTGAGAGAAAAACTCACAATGTTCACAGAAATAACTTGAATCTGACAAAAGTAATAATAAATAAAAATTCTATGAAATGTAACCAGTAAAAGTCAGACATTGCTTTTCAGCCATGCTTCAACAGAATTATTTAAAAAAATAAACTCATGAAACAAGCCTGGACAAAAATGATGGTACCCTTAACCTAATATTTTGTTGTACAACCTTTTGAGGCAATCACTGCAATCAAATGATTTCTGTAACTGTCAGTGAGACTTCTGCACCTCTCAGCAGGTATTTTGATCCACTCCTCATAAGCAAACTGCTCCAGGTGTCTCAGGTTTGAAGGGAGCCTTTTCCAGACGCCATGTTTCAGCTCCTTCCAAAGATGCTCAATAGGATTTAGGTCAGGGCTCATAGAAGCCACTTTAGAATAGTCCATGTTTTCCTCTTAGCCATTCTTGGTGTTTTTAGCTGTGTTTTGGGTGTGAAAGAAATTTAGCTGTATATGGTAATCACTCATATATACTCATAATAATCACATGTATATTCAGTTTTCTTTAATATTGTTAATCCATTCACTTTTACATTTTCATATTGTGTGTTGTCATTCTACAGTATACTGAAGTTACAGTTTACATTGTGTGTGTGTGTGTGTGAGGTCAGACTGATCACTTTCTTCCAGAGCTCTGATATGACAGAGTTGAGGCTGGTTTTCCACCTGCTAGATAGCAATAGTTTTTTGGGATATCAGCTTGTTGTGGTATGTGGGCTTTGTCTGAAAACTGGAAGAAAGTGGCTCCACTCAGTCGTCTATTCCTCATTTATTATTTTGCTGTTTGACCTTCAGCTGGAGACCAGCTGAATAAAACTGTTTCTCTCTGATGAATCATCAGAGTCTCTTCCGACTCCATGCAAGTCGGGACGACCACTCTCTTACTTGCAAGTAATTCTTTTTGCAATACTTCTCCTGTAAATAAACCTTATATACTTTTACTCATTCCAGACTCTTGGTAATTTTTCTACAACATGGATCATTGTCCTGTTGTAAGACCCATGACCTGCGACTGAGACCAAGCTTTCTGACACTGGCCAGCACATTTCTCTCTAGAATCCCTTGATAGTCTTGAGATTTCATTGTACCTGCACAGATTCAAGACACCCTGTGCCAGATGCAGCAAAGCAGCCCCAGAACATAACAGAACCTCCTCCATGTTCCAGAGATGTGAGCTTTCAGTAGAGGAGTCGTTTGTTCGTGTTCATGTCGTGGGGTGGACACGGGGAGACGACATTTGTGTTGACATATTTTTCGGACTTTGTGTAGCTGCTCTTTAAATAATTTGTTGTCTTAACTGTGTTTGTTGGTGATAGAAATGGTTTTACTGAGCTGGTAGCTGAGATTCTGGACTTTCTGTGGATACCACACATGTTTATAGTTACATCTACAGACCTGACGTTACACCCGGAAACAAGATGTTAACCCTTAACTCCCAGTAGAAGAGGCTGCAGGTGCAGAGGTGAAGCTAAACAGTCAAGCTGAGAATGAAAGTTTAAAGAAATTATATCCAGAAATGTGGATAATGAAGCAGTGAAGGTGCATGGATGGAAGTTATTGTGCATATTGTGAATATTTCTCTCTCCTCACCATCTAGAAGCTGTGAGATTCTCATCCTGCTTTCTGTCTGTTCACCTGATGCTGATATTCATCACATATTGTTCCTTCTGTGTTTAGAAGGAAGCAGCTTCACAGCTTTAAATCCATCCTGCTGACTTTTTACCTTTTAGTTAGTAAATCCTGAACATTTCATCCTTCTTTCTCATAAATATGTGGTTTTATACATGAAGAAATATTTTAACTGTTGCTGTTTAAAGAGAAAATTGCTGCTAAACCTGTTTATGTGTTTAGTTCAGGGGTCTGCAGCCTTTCCAATCCAAAGAAACATTTTCCCTCAGACAGCTAAATAAAACTCCTTTAGAGACGCAATGTTATGAGACTTTTCAAAAAGTCAGCTTAATACATATTTTTAATAAAGAGCCACCATAGGATATTTGTAATTTTTGAAGAACCACATTTTTAATTTAAATTTTTAAGGTTTTAAAATAAAGGAAACACATAAAACCTTTATAAAAAGAGGATAGACAGACTTTCTTCTAAGGGATGGAGATATTTGTGGAAAATGCTGTAAAAGAAAAAAAAGTCCCTGGTTTCCAACCTAATGACAAGAAAGATGGATTTAAAAAAATGTTTTAGCCACATATTTAGAGGCATAGTGGAAGGTCCAGAGTCGCAGGTTAAACACCCCTGATGTGTGTTAGTAAACCAAAATTTACTGCATTTTCTTTATATAGCTGTAGGCCTTCTTTTAAAGGAAAGAGACATTTTGCGCGTAACGATGCGATTAATCGCGATTAAAAATTTTAATCGTTGCCCAGCACTAATATATATATATACATTGTTCACAGTAAAAGATATAGAATCTACTATGGCCAACCTATGATACAGAAATATTATATTAAATGAGTCATTTTACTGCCATCTTAAACTCTGGTGCATATTCAACTTTGTTTCTCATTTACAGTGTCTTAAAAACTTTGAAAATGTCGTTTAAAGGGTTAAATTGCTAGAATGATAGAATGAGGTGACAAAGAAAACAGGCTTAATTAAACATGTTCTACTCAGTTCAACTTTTAGTTCAGGCATCTTTTGTGTGATGGAAACCATCGACATTTCTTCTTATTCTTTTCTTTCTTTCTTTCTTTCTTTCTTTCTTTCTTTCTTTTTTTCTTTCTTTCTTTCTACTTTTATCTCAAACTATCTTTAACACAGATAAGTTTGTGAGAACTAAACTCAGAAACCTGTTGGTTATATTTGTATAAACCTGATGTGTGTTCTTCCTATGTTCTTCCTAGATGCAGGTGCTGGGAATGTTAGGGAATTCTGTTAGCAGCCTGGCTTCTCCAGAGGCTTTGTTGGGGTCTGACGCTGCAGAGTGGCGCCTCATGAAGGACTACGACCTCCTCTACTGCTTCCGCCGAGACTCCAACAAAATTCAGAACTACCTGAAGATCCTTAAATGTCGAATCGTCCCAGAGCATGGATGTTAGAAGCCAAAAACAAAAAAACAAACTAGGATATATCAAGTGGAACAGACATATTTCAGTTATACAAACAACCCTGACAAAGCTGTGGTTTTTCTGTCACATCAGCTGATGCAAGCATCATTTGTTCAGTTCTGTCCTGGCTGAAGAGGAAACCAGAAACTGTTGCCCCACATGTTATGTTCCGTCCTCAGAGAACAGATGACAGACATGAACAGATGAGTGTAATACGTGTTATAAAAGACATATCATGTTTAAGTATGGTCATATAATAAAAATATTTAAACATTATGGATTTTAATTCATTTCGCTGCTGCAGTACATTCCACATCCGGAAATTATTACCAGCTCTGAAAATTGAGTTTCTGGCTGCTGCAAGAGGTCAAAATGAAGGAAAGATGATTTTTAATCTGTAATAATCAGATGTTTTCAGTCTGTGTGTTTCTGATTTATCCAGAAATCTGAAGTTAAATCAACGCTCCAGATGATCATGCTCCTGTGTAGAAGCGCTGCTTGATCATAACCCAACATATCTAGAGTTACACATTTTCCAGCCTTCTGAACAGCAACGTGTTGATTTACTGACAGGAAGACAGACTGCTGAGGCCAAAAATGAACAAAAAGAGCTCCGCTAGCCCAGCTTCATCCTAAATGTCTAAATCCTATGTTTGTGCAACAGCTCTGTGAGGATCAGTCACAATAATACAACGTGCTTCAAACATCTACAGTTTAGCTAAAAGTAAAACTTAATAAATCCAGCATTTAAGTTTTTCTGCATCAGTCCCACACACCAGCAGATACAAGCAATACCAGTTTTTTATTGTTATCACAGTTCCCTGTCCTGTTGTCCTGAGACGGCTCCAGGGTGACTCTGCTCACCAGCTGAAGACGTCTTGAAAGTTTTTCAGCTGTTGTACATGATTTTTAATATAAAACCAGATCAATCAATCAGAACCAGTCAGTAAATCAGTTTTATGTAGGACGAAGTTGGATTTTCTCTTATCCAGGTAACTGTGATGGGGCTAAAGAGGGTGTGTGACTTATTTTAATTAGGACATGGTTTATTTATTTCCTTAACTGCATGTTATTTTATTTGTGTTATTTATTCATATTTTTAACCACTTGTTTTACTCATTTTATATCCTTGGTTTTATGCAGTATTTTGAAGTGGTTTTATTGATACCCTCTGGAAGCCAATCAACCCTTAAAATTAGCTCAATGAGAGACAGGTGTGTGCAGGGCCGGATTAAAAGTGCCGGGGCCCCTGGGCACAGAGTGTCCAAGGGGCCCCCCTACCCACAACAATATTGTAAAAATTGTCCATGACACAATGTAAAATTACACTTCTAAGATTTCTCAGTCGGTGGTGCCAATAGCAACAAACTACACATTGTGGTGGAACTCACTGGCTTATGTACATTTGTGTCATGTCTATCAAGGCAGTCTACATTTCAGATTTTTCTATTACTCAATCACAAACACACAGTCATACCTACTAATGTTGTCAGACTGGCTTTTGGCCTTTTTGGGGGGCCTTAATTATCAGCTGACGGTGGTGAGAACGTATGAAAATGAATACAGCATGTGGAAAATAAGATAACAAGTTTATCCTAACCTGCTTATAGCAGAACATACAATAGAATAAAGTGTTACTGACATCATTTTGTTTGAACCAGCTGCAGATGACTGATTGTAAACTGAAGAACTCATCTGGACGTGATGATGGACCTGCTGCTGCTACTGAGTCTGAACCTGAGAACCATGTGGTTCATGATGTTAATCTTTGCCAATACTGATGTTGCCATGGTAAAGTGTTTCTGCAAGCTTCAATATATATGATTGTTATGTGATCATAGTCAGACAGTTCCCAGTCAGCTTGACTCAGACTGCCTAAGAGTCTGTGTTGAACAGCTGGCTCCAACCTTCATACAGAACTTTAACCAATCCGTGGAGTTGTGTGAAGTGCCCTCATTCTTCAAACACTCTGTCATTATACCGGTCCCCAAGAAGCCCCATCACAGGATTAAATGACTACAGACCAATCACCCAGACATCTGTGATCATGCAAAGCCTTTGAGAGACTGGTGTTGAGCCAGCTGAGCAAGTTAAGCCACCTGAGGGACACCACAGGCCCCCTGTTGGACAAACAGGTTGATAGACGATTCAGTTCATGTGGGACTGCACTACATCCTGCATCCCCTTGACTCCCCAGGGACGTATGCGAGGATCCTGTTCATGGACTTCAGCTTTGCGTTCAACACAGTCACCCATAAAATCCTCCACTGGAAGCTCACCCAGCTCATAGTGCCCACCTCCACCTGCCAGTGGATTTCTGTGAAACTCCTGTATGCAGATGACACCACTGTGGTCAGTCTAATCCAAGACAGGGATGCATACAGATGGGAGGTGGAACAACAGGTCCACTGGTGTAGACGGAACCATCTGGAGCCGAACCCACTCAAGAGTGTGGCGATGATAGTGGACTTAAGGAGAAATCCTGCCAACATCTGCCCCCCTCACAATCCTCAACAACCCTGTCTACTGCAGACACTTCAGGTTAGTGGAAACCACAACCTCTTGGGATCTGAAGTGGACTCCTCACATAGACTCTGTCAGGAAAGAGGCCCAGCAGAGGCTGTACTTCCTGCGACAGCTTAGGAAGTTCAACCTGCTACAGGAGCTGCTGATCCCCTTTTACACCGCCACCATCCAGTCTGTCTGCACATCCATCACTGTCTGCCACTAGCTTACCACCACTGTTGTTGTTTGGTTGTTTTAAATAATTCTTCATATCTTTTGCTACATGCTAGCGGCTAGCTGAGTCTTCTTCTTGTTCCCAAGTCAAGAACAAGCTCCATTAGAGTTGCATAATGAATTTTTGAAACCATAACTAGCGGTCATGTCGAGGAATTAATATTCCAACACAAATGCTCTCACACGTGATGAGAAACTAGAAGCACTTAGAACTCAGACTTCCACCCAGCCATTTTAGTCATTTTTAAGCCAATGATTATGGGCATTATTTTTGAGTTCGATGCTCTAATAGCAAAATGATCCCTGTCTGCTCATAGTAAAGAATCCTTTTAAAGAATCTTAGATCCAGGCGGTGATTTGGATCACCCCCAACATGTAATTGCTTGTTCCTTTATTCCATTTCTGAACTTTTCCTGAAAATCCAACCAAAATTCGTCCTTAACTTTTTGAGTTATGGAGCTAACAGACAGACAAATGCGCATATATTTTGGCGAGGTTCTAAATTCAAAGGAAAGTGAGAAAGCTCTGCCCATAAGTAATCAGAGTGATGTCTGTTTTAGACTGATAAATTAATATTGTATAATTTACCTCATTTACAGATTAACAGAGTGGCTAATTTTCAGCCAGCATTCCTTCCTGGCTGTTGCTTCTGGCCTGGGTGGTGCATTTAAGTTCTTCATATTCCTGCTCCTCCATGGTGGAGTAGCTTCTCTGCAGGGTTTCTCCATATTCGTGATTGGTCAGATGCTGTAAACTCCGCCCCTTTTACGTGAGTGCGCACTGATCTAGATGGGAAGACCCTGGGTTGATAACCAGCTTCGCAGCACCGCTCATCCAGAATCTGAATGTCTGTTAAGTCAACCCAGGTTAAAGAGAGGTATCCTCACGTCGTACAAACAGCTGATTCAGTCGTTACTCGTTTTCAAATAGTGTTGATAGTTCAAATCTTGATATCGTTAACATGTTTTCCGTGTAGAGTGTTTTTACTTAAAGCTGGATTATATCTTTAACTTGAACTGGTAACTTTTCAGATGATCCTCAAGGACCAAATCTAAACCAGGTCAGTTCATCGCCAACCTCCATGCTGCTCCAGGTTTCCTGTTGGAACGTTTCCTATGGTTAAACATGAAAAGATGAAGCCATTTTAATCATACATCATGACCACAGTCGCTGATTGGACCGTTTCACTCTGCCTTTGTGTCCTCAGCTTCCCCCAGTTCTGATTCATGAACTCACCATTAACAGTTTTTCTTTCCTTGAATACACCTTTGGGTCTGAACCTGGTTCGTGTGGATGTCATCCGAAACTAATCTTAACTTTTCAAAACGGGGTCAGAGGAAGAACATGAAAAACAGCCTAAATAGGACAGAGTTCACGGTTACTGATCAATAAACACATCTTCTATGTGCTTGATCAACTACACGTATTACGTAAGGCTTTGTTTAATGCGTTGTTAGTGATGGTCCACCGTCTACCTACGATTGACCTGCATGGGTCGGTGCTGTTCTCTGGTTGATCCATGGCAGGATGGATCCATGTTTTCATGATGTTTCCAGCAGATTCTGAGCCGAGCATCTGAATGTGGAGCTGAAATGGAGACTCATCAGACCAGCAACGTTTCTCCATCTTCTATTGTCCAGTGTTGGTGAGTGTGTGTGAATTGTAGCCTCAGTTTCCTGTTCTTAGCTGGCAGGAGGCTCCCGGTGTGTCTTCTGCTGCCGTGGCCCATCTGCTTCCAGGTGGTCTAGAAGCCCCCGTGAACCGTGTCTTTGTGGTGCTATGTGTTAATAAAGACTGAGCAGAGTGTTCTGTTAAATACCTCACCCCCCCTAATTTTAACTTGTAGAGGACCATATTAATTACCATTATTGTCTGTGTGATCCACTTTTATGTTGGAAGAGCACGTATAACTTTTGGCCAACAGAGGGAGCTGTGGGCTGGTGTTGCTGTAAGTCGACACAACGTCACCAGTAGAGTGAGTTGTCAGGCAGATACGTGTAACGCAGCAGCACATGAGACACAGCCACTAAGTGCCTTTCTTTGTTATGTTCCAACAGGTAAGAAGCCAAGAAATCACAAACAGTAAATTTATAAGGTCGTATCGGATATGAGTGCCAGGGATGTGTGAACAGTCACAGCGATTTAAGCATAGGTGTGAGAGAGACTAAGGGTGTGTCCCAAACCGCGCACTTCTATACTTCGAACACTACATTTAAGTGTTTAGGGCGCTGACACAGAAATTTCAGTAAAAACTCGGTGCACTGAAAGTACCCGGATGCTGCCCTAAACTCGGCCAAAAATCTAGTGCGAAACGATGGACACTACACGCACTAAACGGACGCCATCTTGCTGACGTAGCGGAAGGGGAGGGACTTTCAACCAGTTTTTCAGAGCTGGCAGCCACCCACTCAGCGGTACCGACTCAGGCGGAGGTTATTTTCTACTGTTGTAAGTATGAAGTTATTTGATCATAATTCTAATATAAACGGCAGCATGCTTCTTATCTCTTCTATCCCTGATGACAGTTGTGGATCTGATCATTTGTTGGAGGCTGCAGTAGAGTTAGCAACTTAAATGTTAGCAGTTTTATAGCAGATTTCGCGGATCTAGATGGGCTATAAGTGTTAAAAATGATTAATGCTATAGGTTCCGTATGTTTATTCATGATTGTTGAACCTCCAGATTAAGCACTGCGGGGTCTCTGGCGTAAACGAAATGGTCCTTGATCTGAAAACTGATTAGGAAACACCGCTGGTTAGAGAACCGGCCCGTTTCCATGGTAACGCTGACGAAGCCGTCGCTGATTGCAGACGCTTGTCTAAAGTGATGTACAAAGTACCCATAAAGTATATAATAATGCTTGCTTTTATATAAACTGCCATTCTGTGTTCACCGTAGGTCACTGTGGCATCAAACTACCGAGCCAGCAGTGGCACTGAGGCATTTACCACCTGCGGGCCAGGACACTGCTGTGGAGAAGAGGAGGCGGCAAGAGAGAAATGTTTTAATAAAAAGTTTAAATAAAATGTTTTCTGCATCCCTGTTTTAGCGTCTTCATTACTGCATTTCATACTTTAAATGATGATTTATAGTATAATCGGTTTCCTGTTGCCAGACGTGAATGTATCAGTGTAAACACCAAAGAAAACACATGTATAATGTAAAGTACTTTAATTCAGTTAAGATATCTTTGCTTATTTAAAAGCTGTTTTAGCATAAAAGTATGACATGCAAACACGTATGTTGACGTGATTTTGGATTTTGGAAGAAAAAAAAAAGGTATATTAACAGAGCGGCGCTGCTAAGCTGGTACGTCACTACCGGTAAGTGCAAAACGTTAGTGCTCAATTTGGATCAGGACTTACCCACGATAGTAGGTGTGTCCCAATTCAGGGTCTGCACACTTCGAAGTGTGGATTCGTCGGCCACATACGTCATCGCGGTGCGCGAAGTACTGTCCCAATTCACAGAATTTCCCCCAATCCCAAACCGAAAACTTGAGCACTCGCCCTGAGCCCCTGATGACTAAATGACATCACCTGCATGAGGAGTCGAGGGTGACAGGCCACAAGGGCTCGAAATGCTTTAAATAGGATTGGGACAGCACTTTGAGACCTGCACTGCAAGGAGAGAGACGCCAAAACGAGAGGATTACAATTCTTTAAAAAAAAAAAAAAAATGACAGAAGAGAAGTTGCTGCAGCGACGATTTGTCTGTAAGTATAAAACACTGCAGCCATGATTTATTGTCATGAATGTCTGAAAGAATGTGGCTAATAACAACGTAATATCTCCATCAACAGGGTCTGAAGACCAAACCAAAAAATTAATTTGTCTCAGGATAAAACATGAAGCGCTATTTACGGGCTTCCGCAACGCGTCCTTACAAGGATTTGAGTAAGTGTTGAGTTCTTGTAATCCATATAAAAGTAAATGGGCTGAAAACAAAAGAAAACCAGTGTTGATGAGCAGCATTTGTGTCTGTGTGCGTATGTGTATAGTGTTATCATTGCAGAAATGGGTCTGCAGAAGGTTGTGACCCCCAGCCAGGCTGCAAAGAAATGGGAAAACTTAAAGAAGAAATATAGGGTTAACCTGTTTAATGTTTATGCACATGGGTTGCTGGGTAACGACCCAGCGCCACAATACTGAAGAACATGTTTCACACGTCGGCTTCTCTCGGTAAACTCCGTGTTTCACGTGACATCGCAGTGATTTATGGGTAATTCCTTAGCGAAAGTTGGCATCGATGCTGACTTATGGAAAGGGGGCAGAAAGGGCTCAAAAATGTCCGCCATCATCCCTTGATCACTCACACAATTCCAATTGGAATACCACTGAACCCTCGAGCCCCTCGCGGGAGCGCGCCCGTGAGTGCAGGAGTGCTCAAGTGTTCCATTTGGGATTTGACCTTCGAAGGACCCTCCGAATCCACCCTTCGAATCCCCACTTCGTTTGGCCTCAAACGAAGGATGCTGGTGATGCATCCTTCACGGCCTCTTTTCTCCCACAATTCGTTGCGCACAGGACAGTGGCGAATCAGCAACCTCAGAAGAGTCGTATTAAGTTTAAATAAAGTTTTATTTTTAAAAAAAGTACGTTTTTTTAACTACACTTTAGTATAAACGTTACAAAATCAAGTACATTTAAAGCATGTTTGTTAAACGGTGACATTAAAATTCGGTAATAATTGATATTCAGTTACTTTTAAGGGGTTAATGAAGTGTGTACCGGCTGGAAAACAACAGAGCCTCAAACCGTTTTTTTTTTTTTTTTTTTTTACTGTCGGTGTTTCCGCTCCGTGTTCAGCGTCTACTAACGTTTCCTACGAGTAATTTCTGAGGTTTAAGTGATTAAACGTCCTGTGTTGTTGCTATGGGAAATTCTTGTAGACTAGGTAGGCTGTCCCATTTCACGAACGTTAAGCAGACTTCGAAGTGTGTAGACTACGGAGGACACTCTGTAGTCTACGTAGTCTGCGCACTTCGAAGTGTGCAGACCCTGAATTGGGACACAGCTAGTGTCACTACAGAAGGTAGTGTTTAGTGCGCACTACGCACTACCTTCCAGTGCACTCATGTAAGTGCGCGGTTTGAGACACACACTAAACATCTGTAATGATGGGATGTACGGGAACAAGTACGCTAACACTAACGAGGCTAATAATGCTTCAGCATTTTGTTAAAAGTTTCTTTACATACTTGAGTGTAACCAGGAGAAATTGACATAAGGTTAACTCCCGCTGACGCATGGCCTGAGAACATTATAAAAGCTTTATTTAGGTAAAAAGAAGTACGAGCTAACAGTATAGAAGCTACCGGTAGCAAAACCCTCGTTTCCCGCGGTGGAGTAGTCAATGGCCATTAGCGGCGGTAGTTAACTTCCGGTAAATCCTTCACAATAAAAGCGGAGTATTAAACAGTTTCCGGTTATTGTCAAAATAAGCGTTGTGGTTCTGAAATGCATTATTAATGTTTAAATTCTTGTTACTGTTGTTTTAATAGCAATAAGAGGTTATAAAGGAGTGTTAACTGTTGTTTATCCAAGACAGTAATTGCACAAATGTTATACAGTAGTTTGGGTACTCAGGGATCGAATACAGGTTTCTGCATTTGGTATATAAGATATTATTTTCTGATCCTTTCACTGTGATGGAAGTAATATGTGTGAACTGACAACGTCACCAGTAGAGTGAGTTGTCAGGCAGATACGTGTAACGCAGCAGCACATGAGACACAGCCACTAAGTGCCTTTCTTTGTTATGTTCCAACAGGAATAAAATTTAATTGTGCTACACAAGAATTGTCAATGGAGCATTCTTAAAAGTGTAACATAATTTTGGCGAGCCAGCCAGGAGGAGAAGTGAGAGATGTCGGTGGACATCAGAACCATCTGCTCCTCACCCTCCTTTACCCAAGAGACGAACCTTCTTCAATCGGCAGTGAGATGGAGGAAATTCAGCTTCTGCGGGATCAAGTGAGCGCCGCATTGTGGCAGCTGAGTCTGGAACCTCTCCTGAGTGTCTGCAAGTCCCTGAAGTGTAGTGGCCTGGACACCAGAGAGCCTGGCAGCGTGCCACGGAGATTGCTTATCAGAAAAGCAGAAGAGGTCCTGGATGAGGTCGAAATAGATCGCAGTGATGAAAAAGTCACAGAGATCCTGAACAATGTCTTGACTGAGATAGAGAAGCAAGGCAGAGAACATGAAACTGCCCCAAAGACTAGACTAACCGACAAGTCGACTCTGCTACGTCGTCTACAGCCAGCTACTGAAGCAGGAATGGAGAGGAACTTCTCGCCACTACAGCATCTTCTCAAGAGCCCAGCACCCCCACCCAAAGACCCAGCCTACATGCCGCCGGAGGTCGTGCTGAGGAGAGAGTTTAAAATCTGTGGACAGATAGGAGAAAGTGGCCAGAAGGAGAAGTTGTCATATCTCAGCCTGGTCAGACAAATTGAGACTGGGTTAGAAAGAGGTCACACAGAGACTGAGGTAGTTGAAGCAGTGATTAGAGCTGTGAGTCCAGGGCTACCTCTGAGAGACATGTTAGAATCAAGCGTGGGTTGACCCTCCCCGCACTCCTTGTCATCCTGAGGGGCCACTACAGGGTGGATAGCTCGACAGATCTCTACCACCAACTCGTTAATCTGTCTCAAGAGCCCAAAGAAACAGCTCTGAACTTTGTATTTCGAGCCATAGAGCTTAAGGAGAAGCTGTTGTGGAAAGCTGAGAATGAGGATGCTGAGGAACAACATAGCCGTATCACCATACAACGTAAGTTCCTCAGATCCATTGAGACTGGACTATTAAGTGACTCTGTGAAATTTAACCTTCTGCCCCACCTCAATAATGTTAAAATCACAGATGAAGAACTGACAGAAAAAGTAAATGAGGCTTCAAGGGTGGAAAATGAGCGACAAGAAAAGCGAAAGAAATCCACTGCTGCAAAAGGTGCTAAGGTGCAAGAGCTCAGTTCTGACATCCACGCTGACCCTGGCACCTCTAAGACCCCTTATAAGTCCAGAGACCCCAACACAGTAGTGACAGTCAAAGCTGTAAAAGGGAGAGAAAATAAAGCTGAACAGACTTTGAGCACAAAGGAGATGATCGAAGAGTTGCGTAATGAAATGAGGCAGATGTTACTTACTGCTATGGAAGCTAAACATCAACCTAACATACCGAAGCAAAAACGCAAAGGCTGTAAAAAGTGCAAAAGTGAGGGAGCGGGTGAAAACTGTTCACACTGCTTCAAGTGTGGGCAAGATGGCCACTTCTCTCGGGGGTGCAGGACTCAGAAACAGTTGCCGGGAAATGGGTCGGGACTGCAGGGGTGGGACCACCAGTAGTCCAGGACCAAAGGTCCCAGAGCCAGCAGAGCCTGGACAGCCCAACACAGCCAGAGAGAATGCACACAGACAGAATGGCAGCAGTGCATGCAGTACAGTATAGATCTTCAAAGTATCAATCACAGCTGGTAGAATTGGTGGGTAACAGATGTATTGTACACTGCTTCATGGACAATAACCAAGTTCAAGCTCTGTGGGACACGGGTGCTCAGTCTTGTATCATCAATGAGCCCTGGCGTAAACAGCACTTACCTCACACAGTAATAAAACCAATAGCAGAGTTGTTAGGAAGTGAGGAACTGACAGTCCTGGCTGCTAACAACACACAGATACCCTTTGTGGGCTGGATTGAAGTCAGCTTCCGGCTGGAGGATGACAAAAATGAACTTCAGGTCCCGATACTGGTATCCAGTGATGCAGCAGTTGCCAGTGATCCCATCATAGGCTACAATGTCATTGAAGCTGTGATAAAAGGCAAAGAGATTAAGACAAGAGGAGAAAGGAAGCAACTAGCACACAGAGTGAGTAAAGCTTTCTCCATTTCAGTGAAAACTGCACAGAGTGTGCTCAAGTTAGTGGAAAGTGGTTCAGACCCAGACACTGGAGTGGCTCGCACAGGGGGGAGGAGAACGCTACTGCCATCCAAGCAAGTCTCCACCATCTATGTCAGAGCGCATGTCAATGCACGGGCTCGAGGCGAAGACATGATGTTCACACCGGATATGCTGAATCCTCCGCCGGAAGGTGTGTCCCTCAGTGAGGTACTGGTACACATCCCTGATAGGAAAGTCACATACATACCAGTCCCAGTCGCCAACACCACAGACCACCCCATCTATCTGGAGCGACACAGGATAACTGGACATTTAGAGACATTGAAAACTGTATACTCAGCAGGCTTTCAGCCCAGAGAAAACAGCCAGAACCAGACTCTGGACCATGCACAACCAGTAGGCACCAGAGCAGAGAAGCCAAGAGTGTGGGACCCCCCGATTGACCTCAGCCACCTTTCTGAGACTCAACAGGAGCTAGCCAAGGCAATGCTGAGAGAGGAATGTGAAGCTTTTGCCTACGATGGGGATGATGTTGGCTGCATCCCATCATTAAAAATGCACATAACCCTAAATGACACCAGCCCCGTCCAAAAGACTTACATGTCTGTACCCAGACCCCTTCACAAGGAGGTGAAGGAGTACCTGCAAGACCTGCTGAATAGGGGCTGGATAACCCCTTCCCGGTCTCCCTACTCATCGCCAGTGGTGTGTGTCAGGAAGAAGGATGGCAGCTTACGTCTCTGCTGTGACTACAGGGAACTAAAACGCAAGTCAGTGCCTGACCGCCACCCGATACCAAGAATACAGGACATGCTGGATACTCTTGGTGGGAGCTCGTGGTTTTCGGTGTTGGATCAAGGCAAGGCGTACCACCAGGGTTTCCTGGATGAAGAGAGTTGCCCACTTACAGCTTTCATCACACCCTGGGGGCTCTACGAGTGGGTACGCATACCTTTCGGCCTGAGTTCTGCACCTGCTGACTTTCAACGGAGTATGGAGCACTGCTTAATGGGCTTGAGAGACAGTATCTGCCTCCCCTACCTGGATGACAACTTGATGCATAGTAGCAGTTTTGACCAGCACCTGGAACACATCCGTCTGGTTCTCCAGCGCTACAAGGAGCATGGCGTAAAGCTTACACCAAAGAAATGTGAGTTGTTCAGAAAACAGGTCAGGTTCTTAGGGAAGATGGTGACAGGGGCGGGTTACACTATGGACCCAGCAGAGATTGCACCTGTTGTGGCCCTGAAAGAGAGAACACCAACAACAGTGGGGAACCTGCGACAGATGCTGGGCTTCCTCTCGTATTACCGCTCTTTCATCCCTAACTTCGCCCGCAGAGCTAAGCCGTTGTACAGCCTCCTGACACCACCAAAGTCTGAACAGCAGAACCCAGCTCCTCTGGGAAGTCAACAGAAGGTGGGAAAGACTACAAAGGGTCACTTACCATCCCGTACTCCGATCCAGTGGACCACAGAACACCAGGTCGCACTGGATCAGCTGATTGAGACCCTCACCAAACCCCCCCATCCTTGGGTACCCCGACTTTGACCAGCCTTTTGCACTCCACTGTGACGCATCCCACGATGGATTGGGTGCGGTGCTGTATCAAAGGCAAGAGGGCAAGATGAGAGTGATAGCCTACGGCTCGCGCAGTCTCAGTCCATCAGAAAAGAGGTACCACTCAGGAAAGCTGGAATTTCTGGCATTGAAGTGGGCCATCTGTGAGCGCTTCCGGGATTATCTGTACCACGCTCCATCTTTTGTGGTATATACAGATAATAACCCGCTGACTTATGTCCGGACGACCGCCAAACTCAACGCGGCGGGTCACAGATGGGTGGCAGAGCTGGCTGACTATCGCTTCACGATACGCTATCGCCCTGGGAAGAAGAACAACGATGCTGATGGACTGTCTCGAATGCCACTCAACATTGAGGATTACATAAACAGCTGCACAACAGAGGTTAGTGGAGAGACCATCAGTGCATTCGTGGAGGGTGTCACAGCCGAAAAGACAGACCCCCACAGAGGTGTTGGTGTCATACAGATCTGTGCTCTGGAACTGGTAAGGGATAGTAGTAGCAACAGTGGTCAACCCCTAACTCAGTCACAGATTAGAGAGGCTCAAGAAGGAGATGAAGCTCTGGCACGAGTCATCTGGTATAAGAACAGAAAGTGCAGACCAGATAGGGCTGAGATTAGGACAGAGCAGCCAGACGTTCAGATACTGCTGAAACAGTGGACAAAGCTTGTCCTGGGTGAAGATGGTGTGCTGCATCGGAGGACTTCTCGACGTGAGCAACTGGTGGCACCCAAGTCCTACCACCCACTGATCTTCAAGGAGTTGCACCAAGACATGGGACACTTGGGTGTAGAGAGGACACTGGATTTGATCCGAGAACGGTTCTACTGGCCGCAAATGCAAAAGACTGTAGAACACTTTGTGACCAACCTCTGTGAATGTGTCAAAAGGAAGAAACCAAGTAGACCGACCCGTGCCCCTCTGGTCCCGATCCATTCGAGCTGGTGTCGATTGACTTTCTGCACTTGGATAAGTGTAAAAACGGCTATGAATATATATTGGTGGTTATGGATCACTTTACGAGGTTCGCGCAGGCCTACGCGACAAGAAACAAATCAGCCAAGACTGTAGCTGACAAGCTCTTCAATGATTTTGCACTGAAATTTGGCTTCCCCCAGAAACTACACCACGACATGGGGGCTGAGTTTGAAAACAAACTGATGGCTAGGTTGAAAGAACTCTCAGGCATCCAGGGCTCTCACACAACACCGTATCATCCCCAGGGAAACGGGCAGGTGGAGCGGTTCAATCGAACCCTGCTCTCCATGCTGAGAACCCTAGAAGAGGAGGAGAAGAAGGATTGGAAGGAGTCCTTGGCAAAGGTTGTGCATGCATATAACTGCACCAGAAATGAGAGCACAGGATATGCACCCTACCACCTTATCTTTGGCCGCTCCCCAAGCCTGCCAATCGATCTCCTGTTTAACTTTGAGAGAGACAAAGTCCACGGGAGCTACGAGAACTATGTGAGTGAATGGAAACGGAGGATGCAGGAGGCTTACCAGATCGCGGCCAGGATTGCAGAGAAAGGAGCAGCCCGCGGAAAGGCCAACTATGACAAGAAAGTCAGAGGTAGTGCTCTGGAGCCTGGTGATCGGGTTCTCATACGGAACCTTACTCAAAGAGGAGGCACAGGGACAATTCAGTCCTACTGGGAGGACCAAGTTTTCAGAGTGAAGGAGAGGAGGGGTGATGACAGCCCAGTGTATCGAATCAGTCCGGAGAACGGCAAGGGGCGGGACCGGGTGGTCCACAGAAATCTACTGTTGCCATGCAGCTATCTACCCCTTGAGCTGTCTTTAGCAGCAAGTGGACCGCAGCAGAAGAGGATTCAGCAGCCTGCAACGGAGAAGAGGGCATCCCATCACAACCGGAGGCAGCAGATGACACCCGAAAGCAACTCGGAGGATGATGAGGAAGGTGGCGTCTACCAGTGGCACCTTCGGTCAGCCAGCATAGAGAGGCAGCAGACTGGAGCACAGCAGCAGACTCGGGCATCGCTAAATCTAGAGGCAGAACCCTTCCAGCCCGAGAAGGATACTTCAGAAGAAGATGCACCACTGCAGAGCGAAGAGGGTGCTGATGCGTTGTCACCTACGGCACAAGATGAACTGCACCTAGCGGTCTCGCCAGTCCCTGAATGCGGTGGGTGGGGTGAAAATCTAGCGCCAGTGGTAAGAACGCACCCACACAGACTCAGACACCCACTGGTCATATTGAGTTACGAGGAACTAGGACAACCATCATTGGTCGCACAACAGTGTGAAATTTCAGAGACTCAACACAGTGAGCAGAGACTTTTATGGCGACCGTGGTAATGTTTAGGTCTGAAATGTCGGGAGACATTCCAAAAAGTGGGGGAGAGTGTGGTGCTATGTGTTAATAAAGACTGAGCAGAGTGTTCTGTTAAATACCTCACCCCCCCTAATTTTAACTTGTAGAGGACCATATTAATTACCATTATTGTCTGTGTGATCCACTTTTATGTTGGAAGAGCACGTATAACTTTTGGCCAACAGAGGGAGCTGTGGGCTGGTGTTGCTGTAAGTCGACACAACGTCACCAGTAGAGTGAGTTGTCAGGCAGATACGTGTAACGCAGCAGCACATGAGACACAGCCACTAAGTGCCTTTCTTTGTTATGTTCCAACAGGTGTGAGAGAGACTAAACATCTGTAATGATGGGATGTACGGGAACAAGTAAGCTAACACTAACGAGGCTAATAATGCTTCAGCATTTTGTTAAAAGTTTCTTTACATACTTGAGTGTAACCAGGAGAAATTGACATAAGGTTAACTCCCGCTGACGCATGGCCTGAGAACATTATAAAAGCTTTATTTAGGTAAAAAGAAGTACGAGCTAACAGTATAGAAGCTACCGGTAGCAAAACCCTCATTTCCCGCGGTGGAGTAGTCAATGGCCATTAGCGGCGGTAGTTAACTTCCGGTAAATCCTTCACAATAAAAGCGGAGTATTAAACAGTTTCCGGTTATTGTCAAAATAAGCGTTGTGGTTCTGAAATGCATTATTAATGTTTAAATTCTTGTTAATGTTGTTTTAATAGCAGTAAGAGGTTATAAAGGAGTGTTAACTGTTGTTTATCCAAGACAGTACTAGCTGTAATTGCACAAATGTTATACAGTAGTTTGGGTACTCAGGGATCGAATACAGGTTTCTGTATTTGGTATATAAGATATTATTTTCTGATCCTTTCACTGTGATGGAAGTAATATGTGTGAACTGACAACGTCACCAGTAGAGTGAGTTGTCAGGCAGATACGTGTAACGCAGCAGCACATGAGACACAGCCACTAAGTGCCTTTCTTTGTTATGTTCCAACAGGAATAAAATTTAATTGTGCTACACAAGAATTGTCAATGGAGCATTCTTAAAAGTGTAACATCTTTCTGATCAGAGTTGATGTTTTTGTGTAAAATGTTTGTACAAAGATAAAAAACCGGGCACATCTGCAGCGAGGAAATCAGACTTTCTACGTTTAATGCAGTAAATCTGGTGAACTTCGACCGACTCCTTGCTCGGAGCTTAACAACTACAAACTCCATGTGGTACTTCAGAGGGATTCCCAGTCAGGATACAATGAAATGAATGTTCTGTTAGAACCAGCACAGATCAGTTTGCATCATTTCACCACAAACACAAACGTTGAGTTTTTATTGAGTTAAAACCAGCAGAGCCAGTCCTCCTCCACCGGCTCGGACCGTAGAACTGTGTGTTTATGAAGCTGCTGGGATGGAGACGGCGGACGACATTCCATTGTTCTGTTCTACACATGAAACATGAACAGAACCGTCCCTGAAACAGAGAGAAATAACACTGAAGCCCAAATGGATCCCCAACCTAAGAGCCGATCTTTCAGAAGCAGTACCTTTTCATGGTCAGGACGGCGTCGATGTTGTGCTTGTCCTCTTTGGTCTGCAGGTCTCTGACAACAACCTGCAGAGTAAACACAACAGATTAGCGACTGGATGTCAGAACGGTTCCCACCAACGACCAGGAAGCAGCAGAACCGGTTTTCCTACCGCCGCCAGTTTTTCTGGCTGCGCTGCCTCAAATCTCTGATAAATGTCCAAACGCAGCGAGGACAGTTTTCCCTCTCCGTGCAGGACGTGATGTCTGCGGGCGGGAAGCGGCGTTCCGGACGGGAGGAGGACCGTGAACGTCTCTGCTCCGGATTCATCCACCTCCTGCAGAAAGTATGAAAGCGCCAGTGGTCATCAGACGATCTGGTCAGAACCGGCTGTTCTGGTTCTTCATGCTAAACGTTGCTGATGATGAGAATAATTCTATTAATTAGATTTGAGTGTTTTTATTATTGACATTTATTGACAGATCTTGTCGATGAAAGGGGCCCTGCAGAAAAACACTGCTTTAAATCAACTCACTGCAGAAACTAAAATTAATTTAAATCAAATAAATCCCGATTATTATTAAAATCAGCTCCCATTTCACTAAATCCATGCCTCATATTCAGACAGAAACCACAGAAGATGTAAAAATGTGATTGATTATCACCACTGATCAGTTTCTGCTGCTTTGTTGTAGAGGAGGAAGAAGATGAGGTGAGATTAAATTAAGATTAGAGGTTCCTTCATCTGGTAAAGTGGGTGAAGTGTTCCACATTTTCTTCCTCCCACCACGTAAAGATGCTTAGAGCCGATCCTCTGAACAATCTGGATTTTAGAAGCATAAATAAACCATAAATGATCCATGACCAAAATTAAAACTGTGTAAATACTTTTATCAAACGAGTAAATATGATGAAAGAAGGTTGTTTTGGTCTTAGTTTTATTATATTTCTGGTTAGGTAATGTTTTTTCTTCTGCTTCTTCTGAGGCGGCGTGGATCAGTGGGTAGAGTGGTCGTCTTGTAGCCTGAGACTGTAGCATTGGACCGTACATTTGCATACTATCTACATAACAGTTAAGAGCAGACTGGAGTCTGTAACAATGGACTGTACATTTACACATACTGACTGTTTACATTATCAACACACCTTATTATTATTATTCAGTATTTGCACGTATCATACCGTCTACCTCATGACAGTTCTTTTTTTGCACAATTAATCATTCAATGCTGAATGTTGCACAGTTTATGTAGCACGCTGCACATTATGTACATAGATTACTTTACTTATATTTTACCTATAGTTTATATTTTATGTTTACTCTTTTGCATGCTCTTCTTAAATTAGTCTTTTCTATATACTTTGAATATTTATGGCATTCAGTGTGGACGGCAAAGCAAGAATTTCACTGTACAGGGAAACCTGTTTTCTTACTGTGCATGTGACAATAAAAGCTTTGAATCTTGAATCTTGAGGGTTGCCGGTTCGATCCTCGGCCCTTCAAACTCCAAGTTTGAAACTCCACCAAACCCCAAATTGCTCCTGATGGGTCGTGGTTGAGCACCTTGCATGGCAGCTTCCGCCATCATGGGTAAAAGGGCTATATAAATACAGACCATTTACCATCCTTGTCACTCAGGAGACTTCTCTTGTACAAACGTATGAAGGAGTCCTGCCATCTACCGGTACGTGCTACTTCCTGGAGGAGCGGCAGGATGGTGAAATATGTTTAAAGTAGAATATAGTTTCAACTAACAGGATTTATGTGGCTGGAACCGGAATATGAAAGAAGAAAATCAGGGTTTAGGATGGTGTATTATGTTAACATTTGAGCTTTTTTTTTTTAACTTTTTTTTCTTTTTCCAGAAATCCTGTTTAAATAACAGATTAAATTAAACGGTGGAAATCAGATTTTTTAATATCTGAACCTAACTTTAGATCTTCAGGAGGACCTCTTCATCCTCATCATCATCACAGTCCATCCTCAGGTGGACAGATTTTTGACTCAGTGTGTCGGATTATTTTGATCTGGTTCCTGATTTAGTTTCACTGGTTCTGCTCCACGTGGAACAAACTTCAGATGGATCTGTCAGACTAGAACTAGAAGCCGAGGGTACCTTCAGCAGGATGTCTGTGGCAGAAACGTCTACGGTGATGGACTCGTCTTCAGAGGTCAGACCGTCTCTGCCGACCAGTAGACCTGCTTCCACAGCTGCTCCCATGGCGATCACCTCGTCTGGAGGAGCCGAGTTCAGGAGCTCCACATCAGGAAACATCTCACGGATCAGATGCTGCAGACGAGGAATCCTGGCCGAGCCGCCACACAGAACGACCTGAAACACAGCACATACACACACAGCTTCTGTTCAGCTCAGGTACATAAACACACCTTCTTACTTTTTCTTCATACAAAACGGAACATGACACATGACCTCCAGGATCCACACGTTATTAGGATGATAAGATTAGGACGATATTGTTCTATTATTTATCTCCTAATACAATATTCACTTAATTATTCTGTGGATGGTTAACACAGTGCTAATTAATAATAATTATCTATTCTGTATCTTTACTAATGTATGTAAATATTATGAATAATATATACAGTACATATATGATCAAAATAAATACTGAGAATAAACATAATAAAGACGACAGTACGTCTAGTTTAACAAACTGGAGGGGGAGGCATTAGAACTGAAGTTGAGTATATGTGTTTATTAATATTAGTTGTAATAGTAATAATAAGAAAAACATCATTAGTGAAAGCATTAAATGGTATTGTTGTTTAATATATTGATTGGATATACCTCTATATCAATAACATGTGATTTTCTAAGTATACTTCAGGGGGAAACAGTATATAAACAGAAAAAAACAATAACAAATAATATAATAATAAATCAGATAAATATAAATTAGGGCTGTCAAATCATTAAAAACTTTATTTAGATTATCACAGCTTACAAATTAATCATGATTAATCGCCATTCGCAACTATACCTGATATGTATCACCAGAACGAGCCGATGCTACAAATATTTAGTATTAACTGAGCTTCTCTTGGGTAAACGTCAGATGTCCAAGGGTCAGTAAATGCAGCATGTAATGTACTTCTATATGTTGTTCTGCATCATCTCTACCATGTTCTAGATCAGGGCTACTCAATTCGGTCCTACGAGGGCCGCAATCCAGCAGGTTTTCCATGTATCCCTGCACCAACACACCTGAGTCAAATTAATGAGTTATTGTGTAGAACCTGATTGGCTGTTAGAGCCACCTAATTTGACTCAGGTGTGTTGGTGCAGGGATACATGGAAAACCTGCTGGATTGCGGCCCTCGTAGGACCGAATTGAGTAGCCCTGATCTAGATCATCATTCAGAATTTATAAATTATCATCTCACCAGCCGTCTCCATGGTGATCATCTCTGTCATAAAAGCAGCAGATGTGACGACTGAAGTTAAACAGCCGACGTTGATGAAGAAACTCTGATAAAACTGATGATCTGGATAAAAACAGTTTTTCCTTTTATCATTAAAATGTGAGTGTTTGTGTAACAGAGATAAAAATCCTACAGCAGCATCATTCAAAGTAAACAGCTGCTGGTAAAATACGTCATTGACTGCTTGTTTTACTAGTTTTTCTTCACTTTTTTTTTTACATCCTTTTCCTGGTCAGTGCTCCTGCCTGCCCCCCATCATAACTTATCTAGACCCGCCTCTGCATAGCTGAAGTATAAACCCTGTCTACCACCAGCAGCTACTGTGTTAGAGAAGGTCCTGCTAACATCACCACTTTGAGGTAAATATGT
Organism: Melanotaenia boesemani; assembly: GCF_017639745.1. Lineage (NCBI taxonomy): Eukaryota > Metazoa > Chordata > Actinopteri > Atheriniformes > Melanotaeniidae > Melanotaenia > Melanotaenia boesemani. Next base: position 1,888,802 of record NC_055704.1, read on the forward strand.
GACGGTGTAAACTATGAACCACTAGTTTCCTCCTTTTCAGTTGAACCTTAAAAACACGCAAAAGCCGATCAGCTGATCACCGACAGCTGTCATGATTCACAGAACAACATGAGAGGAGAGGGAGGAAGCAAAACCCCCATTCTCCATGGAGGTGACGTCCATGAGTTGCTCCATTAATGTTGAGTTTATTCTGAAATCCATGGATAGAGCCAGCCAGCTTGTCTTGTCCATCTTTCTCCATTTTCCACCCTCATAACAGGGAAATGACGGATGTATGCCGCATATGCGTTATTAGGGTTAAAAATACTAACAAAATTAATTACATAAATTAGTTACAGCCGTTACCAAGTTATTTTTCACAGCCCTATATAAATGTATAAATAAATATATAAATATGTTATATAATAATACCAATAAAACTAATAATTTGAGGTATTTACTTTAAATTAAAAGAAGTTTCAGATGAAAAGCAGATATATTGTAGATGTAGATTAGGAATGTGAATCCCCACCACGAGGCCGATTCGATACGTATCTCGATACGCTGCTAGTGTTGCGATACAGTAATGATACAGTGAAGCCCCCTGCTGATGCGACGTGATTCACCCCTGGTCACAGTGCATTTCATTAATTATTTAACAACAGTTTGACTTTATTATTTATAACGCAATTTAGTTCAATACAATTCATGATACTTTTCAAAATGGTTCAAAACGATACAAATAATTTAAAAGCCCACATCTGGTTTCTAAATAACATCACAGTTATTTTGGCCTCTCTCTTTCCTTGTGATGGAGGGATTGATTGTTTTCTACAAAGCAAACCAATACATCTCACTTAAAAAGAAAAAAAGTCATCAACAAGTCAGCAACGTGTTAGCAACTCGTCAGCAACGCGATAGCAACTCGTCAGCAACGGGTCACCAACACGTCAGCAACGTGTTAGTGGTGGTTCACCAACACGTCAGCAACATGTTAGCGGCAGGTAACTAACACGTCAGCAACGTGTTAGTGGTGGTGTTAGCGACTCATCAGCAATGGGTCACCAACACGTCAGCAACGTGTTAGTGGTGGGTCACCAACATGTCAGCAACGTGTTAGCGACTCATCAGCAACGGGGCACCAACACATCAGCAAAGTGTTAGCAACTCGTCGGCAACGGGTCACCAACACGTCAGCAACGTGTTAGCAACTCGTCAGCAACGGGTCACCAACATGTCAGCAACGTGTTGGCAACTCGTCAGCAACGTGTTAGCAACTCGTCAGCAACGTGTTAGCAACATGTCAGCAACGTGTTAGTAACTCGTCAGCAACGTGTTAGCAACACGTCAGCAACGTGTTAGCAACTCGTCAGCAACGTGTTAGCAACACGTCAGCAACGTGTTAGCAACTCGTCAGCAACGGGTCACCAACATGTCAGCAACGTGTTGGCAACTCGTCAGCAACGTGTTAGCAACTCGTCAGCAACGTGTTAGCAACATGTCAGCAACGTGTTAGTAACTCGTCAGCAACGTGTTAGCAACACGTCAGCAACGTGTTAGCAACTCGTCAGCAACGTGTTAGCAACACGTCAGCAACGTGTTAGCAACTCGTCAGCAACGTGTTAGCAACGTGTTAGCAACGTGTCAGCAACGTGTTAGCAACATGTCAGCAACGTGTTAGCAACATGTCAGCAACGTGTTAGCAACTCGTCAGCAACGTGTTAGCAACTCGTCAGCAACGTGTTAGCAACACGTCAGCAACGTGTTAGCAACTCGTCAGCAACGTGTTAGCAACTCGTCAGCAACGGGTCAGCGGACGTTTTTAAGGAAGGCTGCAGGTGACAGTTGAAACATGTCAGGTATGTTCCAACATCTTACTACTGTTGTCTAAATAAAATCCTCATTTCACTGAGATAAGAAGGCAAAGTGAAAATCTTTGAGCTGTATGTGTCTGAAACTTTTTCCTCTGTGCTGCAAGTCTGGTGAATCATTTTACTCTGGATAAGGTGGAAATTGTGTTGCTCATCACAGACAACATTTTACTGCAGCTATTGGTCCTGATGTCGGTGATGGGAAGAAGTTCAGATCCTTTAAACCCACCTTGTTGATGTTTTCAGCAGGAAGTCCTGCCTCCTCCAGCAGCGACCTGATTGGCTGGATGCTTTTGTTGAAGAGGGAGGAGCAAAGCAGCTCAAATCGAGCTCTGACAAAATTAAGAAACAGAAACATGCTAATGAAACAATTTCTGAATGTTCAGATTCAGAGTAAATGTATTTAACAAATTAAGCACAAACTTTTCAGTTTTCAACATTTCAGAGACTCTAATAACATTCAGACCTCAGTTTGACGGCTCACCTGGAGACATTGCATTCAAAGTCAATGCCATCGTGCAGGGAATCCACGAAGCAGTTGGCCGACCCTAGAGAGGACAGGGAGTGTTTGGCCATGTCGGCGCTGTTCATCAGCTTCAACATCGCCCGAGCGTTACCGCTCACATCGTGTTTAAAGGTTCTGCAGACAAACAGCAGCAGGTTCACTGAGAGGACTGGAAACGAGCTCTGGAAAGGACTGGAATACATCAAATCTGGTCTGGATGGATCACATAAAAACAGTCAAGATTTTATTAAAATAGTTCAGGCCTTTTTTGTCTGAGACTTTTTCACTAAAAAGTGGGAACAGAAGCAACATAGGCTGGAAAAGTAACAACTAATTAGGTTAATTGGAAACAGGCGACATTACTGGGTTTAAAAGGAGCATTTCAGACAGAGGTTCACCAATCTGAGAAAAACTGGGTCTAAAATTTGTGGTACAATTTCAGAAAAAATGTTTTTCAACCTAATATTGTGGAGACTCCATCTACAGTGTAGAATATCATCAAATGATTAAAAGAACCAAAAGGAATCTCTGTGTGCAGGGGACAAGATTGGATGCTGGTGATATTCTGCATTAAAAGCAGACATGATTCTCTACTGGAAACCACTGCATGGACTCAGGAAGACTTCTAGAAACCACTGTCTGTGAACACAGTTCACCCTGAAACCCACTAATGCAGGTTAAAGCTCCATCATGCAGAGGAAAAGCCAGATGTGAACAGGATCCAGAACCAGCGCCCTCTTCTCTGGACCAACTTCTTACAGACGTGTTGCTGCCATCAGATTCAAAATGTGCTCATATTTACCATGAAATGGCAAAATGTCTCAATTTCAACATCTAATATGTTTTTTCTGTTAGAAAATCCAGGTTTTCGTTCCCACTATTGATGATGTCTCATCCACAGCAGCCTTAGAGACGTCTGCATATTTCTGATTGGACCATTTCTGTCCTGTCCAGCTCTCTGAGTTAACCAGCTTAATAGCTTCATCTAAACCTTCAACTTGTATTCTAGACCTTATCCCAACCGGGCTATTTAAGGAAGTATTTTCCTAAGTCAACACATCTGTACTGGATCTGATCAACATATCTCTATTGACAGGATATGTACGTCAATCTTTAAGACTGCTGTAATAAACGACCCAGGAGGGTTAGCTAATTATAGATCTATTTCCAACCTTATGTCTAAAATTCTTGAGAAAGTGCTTTCACCGCAACTACATGCCAATTTGAGCAGAAATAATCTGTTTGGAGAATTTCAGTCAGGATTTAGAGCTCATCTTAACCCAGAGACAGACCTGGTGAAGGTTACCAATGATCTTCTCATGGCCTCAGATAAAGACTCCTGTCTGGACTCATCTTGTTAGATCTCAGTGTTGCATTCGACACCATTGATCACAACATTCTGTCACAGAGGCCTGAACATGTTATTGGAATTAAAGGAACTGCATTAGGCTGGTTTAAGTCATATTTATCTGATAGATTCCAGTTTGAAAATGTAAATGAGTCTTCCTCACACACCAAAGTAAGTCATGGAGTTCCTCAGGGTTCTGTACTTGGTCCAATATTTTTCTCGTTAACTATGCTTCCCTTTGGTAATATCATTAGACAGCATGATCTAAACTTTCACTGCTATGTGGATGATACTCAGCTTTACTTCTCCATGAAGCCTGATGAAAACAATCAGGTTGTTAGATTACAAAAATGTCCTAAAGACATAAAGACCTGGATGACTGAAGTTTCTCCTTCTAAAGTCAGACAAGTCTGAAGTTGTTGTTCTTTGACCTGAAAAACTCAGGACAAAATTTTCTAGCTATGTTTAATAATCTGGATGGCATTAATTTAGCTTCCAGTACTCCAGTGAGGAACCTTGGAGTTACTTTTGACCAGGATTTGTTCCTTGGCTCGCATATAAAACAGGTTTCTAGAACCGCCTTCTTCCACCTACGTAATATTGCTAGAATTAGAGACATCCTGTCTCAGAGTGGTGCAGAAAAACTATCCCACGCTTTCATTACTTCCAGATTAGATTACTGCAGTTCCTTATTGATGTTCTGACCCAAATATGTCCTGAAAAGTCTCCATCTGATACAAAATGCTGCAGCGAGAGTTCTGATGAGATTTAGCAGGAGAGATCATATTTGTTCAGTTTTAGCTTCTTCGGCTCCCTGTTAAATCCAGGAGAGAATTTAAAATTCTTCTCCACACATATAAAGCTCTCCATGACCAGGCTCCATTGTATATCAGAGATCTCATAGTTCCATATCTTCTCTGCAGGTTTACTTGTGATTCCAGAGTCTCTAGGAGTAAAATGGGAGGCAGAGCCTTCGGCTATCAGGTCCCTCTCTTATGGAACCAGCTCTCAGTTTGGGTTTGGGAGGCAGACACCCTCTCTACCTTTAAGATCAGGCTTAAAACCTTCCTTCCTGATTAATCTAATAGTTCTAGAGGGTCTAGCCATCCCTTATTTATGCTGCCATAGGCTTAGACTGCTGAGGGACGTCCCATGATGCACTGGGCTCTAACTTATCATCTCTCTGCCGTCCCTGAGTCAGGTTTTGGTTCTGGTTCGACCGGAGGTTTGTCCTTCCAGTTAAAATGAGGTTTTTTTTTTTCCACTGTTGCCTCCTGCAGCTCAGGATGGGGATTGAAGTCGTTGGTTTTCTTAACTAAGCTGTTATTATGAACATTGTGATGAGGTTGTGAATTGGCGATATACAAATAAAGCTAAATTGAATTGAATTTCTGTTCTACTGGGAATGAGATGCGAGTTGATAAAAATTCTGTTTTATTTCAATTTTACACAGAGACCAGACGTTCCTGGAGCTGAAGTTGGACGTGCTATCTGATCATTTCCAATCCAAGCTGGACCACGGTGGGTCAGGACAGTAAAAGACATGGCTGGAAGACGTCCAACAGGAAGCTCCTGCTGGACAACTACCTGTCAAACCTCAGGTGCTGTTTTAATTCCCAGCTCATTCAGTTCACCAGTTGTGTCTCTAAGACATTTCAGATCCTTGTGTCTGCTGAATGAATGTGACTGAACATGCTGGCAAAAGCAACTCATCACATCCACAGAAACAGTCACGATCGAAGGAATCATGAGATTTAAACTAGCATAAAAAATGTCCACAAAGGTCGTCATGAAGACAACTGGAGCAGAAACAGAGGCTCGACAGGAGGCTGTACAGACTCAAACACACCGGAACAAATACAACAGGCAGTAAATGGAAAAAAAAACTTTCAACAAATTCAGTAAAAGCTCATGAAATCAGAGTGAAAAATCTTCTGTTGGATCAGAGATGAGACGTACCGTTTAAACTCTGAGGCCAGGTACTGGGCCAGGGCCTGGGTAAAACTCTCTCCTCCGATGCTGTGGTCCGTATGAGTACTGAGAACCCGGAACATTCCTCCATTGATCTGCAGCACCGTCACGCTCAGGGACGTCCCGCCCAGTTTATACACCAGAACATGGCTGCAAAACACACGTTTACTCAACCAGCTGGAGGAAAAGTGTAAACATGTAAATGTAGAATTGATTTGTCTGTAAAGTGCCGCTATACAAATAACGCTGAATTGAATTTAACTGAAATAGTTTCTGTTGTGTGTTTGTTTCAATGTGTTTTTTCTCCTGAAAGCCAAGACTTGAGAGAACGATGAGACGAGAAAAGGTTTGGTCACTGTTGATCTGTGTGTTATTTCTACAAAGTTCTGTTAGTAATTAATTCTGCTTTCTTCTTCTGGTCGACCTTTATGCTGCTACATCTATTCATACATTCATTTTACATCATTTTACCTCCCAGTCTGACAGCTGAGAAACATCATGCAGAAACCTGGAGGTTTAGTTTCCGTACCTCTTTCCAGAAGAGCTGTCCTGTCCGATGTTATAAGCCAGCAGAGCTGCAGCCGGCTCATGGATCATCCTCAACACGTGGAAACCTGCTGCTTCAGCTGCCTCTCTGCACAGAAAGCATCAGCTTTTATTCTTAAAGCTGCCAGTGAAGGTTTTCCATCATCAACTGCTGGAAGGGATGTATCCCACCTCAGAGCTCGTCTCTGAGCACGCTCAAACTCAAACGGGACCGTGATGACGGATTCGGTCACATCGGAACCCAGGGCAGACTGAGCCGTTTCTATGGAGACAGGAATCATCCATCAACTCTTCATGTTTTAACAGAGTGAGGATGTTTTAGACCGACTACCTTTCATTTTGTTAAAGATGAGCTTAGCGACGTCCTCCGGAGCGACATATTCTGGGTTTTCTCCTGCCGTGATCTCGTAGTACGGCTTCTCTTCTCTGTTTACAACCTGAACAGACAAAGCACAGCCCAGAGGCTCACGTCACACAGAAAGCCCACTCAGAGTGGGGTTCAGCTGATCTGATGTCAAGCGATAAAAACTCACCTGACACTTCGTCTCTGTTTTATGAGTTTGTGTTTCTGGATCATCAAATCTGACAACAGGAAAGAAATAAAAGATTTAGCTCTGATGAAGAATGATAAAGACAAATGATTTATCTTCTACGAAGATATTTTATTATGTGCCGGTGATAACTAAATAACCTGAACTCGTAAAGTTGGGTCGACAGGAACATTTTTCTGGAACTGTTCCAGTTTTAGATCCAGTTTGTCTCAGGTTGGTGAACCTCAGTCCATCTTTCCATCTGAGAGACTCTGAAATGCTCCTTTTATACCCAGTCATGCTACTGACTGCAGTTAACCTGATTAGTTATCAAATGCTCCTCCAGGTGTTTCTGGTTTGAACCAGTTACTTTTCCAGCCTTTTGTTGCTCCTGTTCCAACTTTTTCCAGACGTGTTGCTGCATCAGATTCACTATCAGCTCATATTTTCATCACATGGTGAAACGTCTCAGTTCCATCGTCTGAGATGTTGTTTGTCTTCTACTGAGAATACAACATCCTGAAATTCTGTTATTTATATTCTACACAGCATGCTGCTTTTTGTAGAACTGGGATAGTACTGGTTCGACCAGCAGACCAGATGAATAAAAACTAGGTCACCTGCAGCAGAAACATGTTTTAACCAGTCAGAGTTAAAGTCAGAGTAAATGTAGTCACCTTCTCCCCAGAACTTGCTTCACTTTAACAACTGTGTTGGCAGCGTTACGGACTCGTCCTTGTTTAGCTGCAATTCCTACAATCTGAAAAATACAAACAGAACAAATGAATGAATGAACTGCAGACAGGAACGGCTCTGTAAACACAAAGACGTGAAAATCAAGTTTTTTTTCTGGGATTTTTAGGCTTTGTAAGCATTCATATTCGATCTATCCTCTCCGCCAGACCACGTGAATGTAGGATGTTTCAGTGGAAGCATGTGTTGGTAATTCCTTCATCTGTTTCTAGAAACTAAATCTACTAGATGTGTTTGGTGTGGTCCAGGCCTGATGAAGAGGATGATGAAGAGAACTGTTTAGACACAAGCTGTCCCTGAACCAGAACATTTAGTTGTTCATGGCTCAGAAACTTCTTCTGGGTTTTTGTGGTGAAAAATGTTGGTAAAGAACATGCTGGAGAATAAACACTGAAACACTGACCCATTGGACATGTGCATTTAGATGTTGAGAGACAGTCAAAGTAAGTTCACCTGTAAAGGTTTTAGTGGATTTTAGTGTCATTATGACATCACAGAAAAAGACGAAATTATCCCGGATATATTAATTAATGGCTGGAAATAAACACTAGGTGGCAGTAAGACAGAACATCTGGTCCGCAGGGGATCTGGGGTCTCCTGTATTTAGTTTGATGGATTGTGTAGCTTTCATACTCCAAGATGGTGTATGACCAAAACTGGAAAAGTACGCATGCCAAAAAATCCATCCATTTTCTCCCACTTTTCCGGGGTCGGTCCCAGGAGAAGCTGCCTAAGCAGGGAAACCCAAACTTCCCTCTCCTCTGCCACATCCGGGGGATCCCAAGGTGTTCCCAGGCCGGCCGAGAGATGTAGTCCCTCTGATGTGTCCTGGGTCTTCACCGGGGTCTCCTCCTGGTGGGACATGCCCGGATGCTGATGCACTTCATGTGGGGACTCCCTCGTTCTGCTGGGGGACTTCAATGCTCACGTGGGCAATGACAGTGAGACCTGGAGGGGCGTGATTGGGAGGAGCAGCCCCCCTGATATGAATCCGAGTGGTGTTTTGTTATTGGACTTCTGTGCTCGTCATGGAAAGTCCATAACAAACACCTTGTTCAGGCATAAGAGTGTCCACATGTGCACTTGGCACCAGGACACTCTCGGCCGCAGTTCAATAATCGACTTTGTGACTTAAAATAATTTTGAAATGTTTAGAGCATCTCGTCAGAAATAATGGACAGAAAAACTTTATTAGCTTATTTAAATGTGCGTAAAGCAGAAATACATCTATATAATTAACCAAACACACCTTAATAAAATAATGAAATTTGGCTTAAAATTAAGGAAAAATGATCAGAAAATGGATTAAAAACTGTTTAGTTTTTACTCTTGTCTGATAATTACAACATTTCTACATGTAAAATAATTATTAAAATGAATAAAACTGCAGGTTTAATTAATAACAGGAAGCGTTCTGACACTCAGTAAATCTTCTTTTCTGAGACTCTTCTAAACGGTACCTGTTCCGTGTCTCTGTAGCCGACCACAGCTGGAGTCACGCGGTCTCCTGCATCGTTCGCCACCACGTCAGCCCGTCCATCCTGAACAACAGAACACGGTTCACGCCATGCAGTCACTGGTTCGATTCTGCTTACAAAGCAAATCTACACCCACACACCGTTCACCTTACCAGCTCCACCTGCTCAACTATCAGATCAGCCAATCACATTTCTAAAGCTCAAACTGAGCATCAGAACGAGGAAGAAAAAGGATGAAAGTAAAGAAAGTGATTTATCGTGGCATGGTTGTTGGTCTACGTATTTCGGAAGAAACTTCAGGAACAGGAAATTCTCATCATGGATGCAGGCGACAAATCTGCAGCAACTGTGTGATGCTGTCATGTCAATATGGAGAAAACCTCTGAGGAAGGTTTCCACCACCTGCTTCCATCTATCAATCTAACAATCTAAAAAGAGAGTCCTACCCGGTGCTGGAAGGTGGACCTGATGATGAGAGTATAGATTTTATTATGGCTCAGTCACATTTATTTCCAAAAATATCTAATAAAATTTATTATATTCACTTAAATATTAGCTCTGCAAAATGGTAGAGGAGTCTGTTAACGGCTTTAATGTCTGATATTTATTACACATTACATGACTGATGGTCAGTAGTATTCTCCATTAGAGGGATGTCTCTCTCTCTCTCATTAAACTGAGATCAGCACCACAAATTCTAATGTTACCAGAAGCTCAAAATAAATAAATATTTCGGTGTCTGCTGAACTCAGAGTGGTGGTGGGTTTTTCTGCGTCTAGTAATGTCTTCCTGTGTCCAGTCTGCTTTCCAGGTGTGAACTAGTTATTTTTCTTCCTCCATCTATCAGTCAGCTCGGTTTTCTCCACATCAGCCACAAATCTACAACCATGATGACTCAACCATCCTGCTTTCATCCATGTGTTTGTCTACTTTCTACAGTTTCTGTATCGTTGGTTTCCCCCATCTCCGTTATACAGACTGAAGCTGACACCGGCAGTCTGAAGACCACCGACATCTCTGGCGGTCAAAATAAATCCACGAATCTGCAGCTGTCAAACATCTGGGGAAAAAGCTGGAAAATAAACAGAAAATGTCAAAACTGCGCGTGACTTACCTTAAAAATCGCTACACAGGCACACGTATAACCAAAATGAACCCCTATAGCAGCCATGCTGGAAAACAGGAAGAGAAAGACGGAGACATTTACAGGACGCACACAAACGAACGTTTCCGGCTACGAACTACAACTTCCGGTGGACCTTCCCGCTTCATCTTTTTTTCTTCTTTCTTCTTTTTTATTTTTTAATTTTATTGTTTAAAATTAATTCCTTTTAAACACACACACACACACACACACACGCACTGAATATATATATATATATATATATATATATATATATATATATATATATATATATATATATGTTTGTCTTCACAAATGTCTACATCCCATAGAAGATAGTGTGCTATTTTACTATTTTATTTTAAAACCTAAAAATAGTCATAGCTCTGTAGCTCAGGAGGACGAGCAGTCGTCGTTCGACCGAAAGGTAGGCGGATCGATTCCAGGCTTCCACTGACTACATGCCGAAGTGCCCTTGGGCAAGACACTTAACCCCAAGTTGACTCCCGATGTCTATCGGGGTGTGAATGTGTCTGTGAACGGGTGAATGTGATAAGTAGTGTAAAGCTCTTTGAGTGGTCAAACTGGCTGGAAAAGCGCTATATAAGTACAAGTCCATTTACCATAAAAATGTGGTTTTCAAAAATGACAACTAATTTACTATAGATACTTATAAAAGAAATTATAAATAGTCTTTTATTTTTAATGTCTAATAATATTTGCGTCTCAAAACTAGTTTTATTTAGCTGGCTGAGGGAAAAATGGCTCTTTGGATTGGAAAGGCTGCAGATCCCTGCACTAAACACATAAACAGGTTTAGCAGCAGTTTTCTCTTTAAACACCAACAGTTAAAATACTTTTTAATATATATTAAATCAAATATTCATGACAAAGATGGATGAAATTTTACCTAATTTTTTTTTTTTTTTACCTAATTTTACTATCTAAAAGGTAAAAAGTCAGAAGGATGAATTTAAAGCTGTGAAGCTGCTTCCTTCTAAACACAGAAGGAACAATATGTGATGAATATCAGCATCAGGTGAACAGACAGAAAGCAGGATGAGAATCTCACAGCTTCTGGATGGTGAGGAGAGAGAAATATTCACAATGTGTACAATAACTTCCATCCATGCACCTTCACTGCTTCATTATCCAGATTCTTGGCCTATAATCCTCTAATATTTAATTCTTAGCTTGACTGTTTAGCTTGACTGAATCTGCAGCCTCTGCTACCGGTAATTAAGGGGTTAACATTTCATTTCCGGGTGTAACGTCAGGTCTGTAGATGTAATTATAAACATGTGTGGTATCCACCCAAAGTCCAGAATCTCAGCTCACAGCTCAGTAAAACCGTTTCTATCACCACCAAACACAGTTAAGACAACAAACAGTTAAAAGACCCCATACACAAAGTCAGAAAAATATGTAAACATACATGATGAGTCCCTATGTCCACCTGACAGCATGAACATGAACAAACGACTCCTCTACTGAACTGACAAAAAGTCAGAAAGGTGTGACTTAAACAAATGTGTTCTTCAAATGAAAGTCTTACACATATCTGACCACTGGCCCTGGCTTTATTCTAGCCATAATAACTAGAAGAAAAGCAATGGATAAGCCTTGTTTTACCAGATGGTAGCAGTTAAAAACATCAAATCTCAAATCAAAAATTTCCCAGCTTGGGATTAATAAAGTATAATAAAATAAAAAAGTAAAAATAAATTAATTAAAACAAAAAAAAGGTGGGAGTGGTAGCCTAGTGGTTATAGAGTTGGGCTTGGGTCTGGAGAACCTGGGTTCAAGTCCCCAGTAAAAAAAAAAAAATCACTGTGGCCCCTGACTAAGGTCCTCAATGCCCAAATGCTCCCTGGGTGCTGGAATCTGGCAGCCTACTGCTCCAGGAACTAGGATGGGTTAAATACAGAGAAGAATTTCCCAGCTGGGATTAACAAAGTAGAATAAAATTACATCTGAGCTAACAAAAATAAAGAGACGTGATATTTAACAGCCTTTCTTGTTGATTCTTTTTCTAATTTTGTTATTTCCTTGTGTGTTTCAGGATACCTTGTCCTCGTTTATTTATATTCTAGACAGTCATATTTTTTGTTTCATTTAGCAGACTTTGTTCCCCTGTAGTTGTGTGTTTAGTTATGTATTAGTGGACTACGACACATCATGTGGTTCAGCAATAAAGTGAAACCAAAAGAACACTTGAAACTCATAAACCACAACATTGTTTTGTGTGAATCTCACACCTAATATCAATTTTAACTATATTATATACTAAATACCCACCTAATATCTATTTTAATTATATTATATTAGTTATATTTAAATATATATAAATACCCTCAGATTTTTATGCTTTTTTTTATTACAACATTGTTTTTCCTTCTATCTATCTATCTATCTATCTATCTATCTATCTATCTATCTATCTATCTATCTATCTATCTATCTATCTATCTATCTATCTATCTATCTATCTATCTATCTATCTATCTATCTATCTGTAGTTTCCATCCACACATCCTCTCAACCCTCCACAATGAACGTACGAACGTGTTTGTTAGTAATCTGCCTGGTAACGAGCTGAGAAAAATCACTGATTGGTCGTCACCGTAAAGTGGGCGGGGTCTGTGAGGCTTTGAATGTGGTCTCCCGACACTTTCGCTTTAGTTTGGCTCAGAGACGACGTTGGGCAGACGGATTGTTGAAGTTGTTGACCAACAAAAGAAGAAAAAGAACCAAAATGAAGCATATTCTGTGTCTTGCAGCTCTGGCAGCTCTTTGCTTGTCAGTTCAGTCCAAACTGAGTAAGTTACAGATTTTCTGCTCTGAACTGTCTGATAATATCTAGATGTGTTTACTGAATAATATTAGAAACCATCTGTCCTTCATCTGTATTCACTAAACTAGACTAAGTACTACATCACTTCTGTTATTTAAACCTAATTTAAATAACAGCTCATGTTCGCTTTCTGACGCTAGAGGAAATAAGTAAATATTAATATAAATATTTAATTCTAAATTAACATAAGATGAACAAAAAAAGGTCTGTTTTTAAATGTGAGAAGAGATTATCCTTGAATAAAGAAATTTGTTAGTGGTGGCTGGATTTCAGTGGAAATCCCCTCAGTCGTTTTTAGTTTCGTTTTCCTGATCACGCAGTCTGCTGGAAACAAGAAAACCTTCATTTAATCAGGTTATTACTTTATGTTTATACTTGTATTTATTATTTATTTATTTATTGAAGTGTAAGTTAAACATTTCTCCCGTTGACGTAGTAGCATTCATCTAAAAAACAAACAGTAATAAAACAATGACTTGCATAAATTCAGCCATTTTCTTTCCCCGTCAGTCTGTTTACATCATCTACTTTATTAAAAGTTGATGATATTATAGTTTATACTAACATTTTATTAAGTATATTAGATCATAATTTTAATGAGAATGTGGCTTAAATAAAGATATTGTTATGTTGCCGTTTTTTCAACAGCAGTAAAATGTGGTTTACTTTAGAAACTGGTAATGATGCTGACGTGAGATGTTAATAACCAGCTGAGTGGAGGTCAGTAGATATTTATTAAATCCACTGTCAGATGATAAAAGCCGCTTGTTTTTTCCTTTCTTCAGCTCCACCAAAAGTTCAGGTGTACACCCGCGACCCTGGAGAGTTTGGAAAGGATAACACTCTGATCTGCCATGTCAGCGACTTTCACCCCCCTGACATCACCATCCAGCTGGTGAAGGACGGCCAGGAGCTCCCCAACACCAAGCAGACCGACCTGGCCTTCAAGCAGGACTGGCACTTCCATCTGACCAAGAGTGCCCCGTTCACCCCCATGGAGGGTCATAAGTACATCTGCAGGGTTACTCATGGGACAGTCCAAAAAGACTACGCCTGGGGTGAGCTCTGCCGGCTGTCTCAGACACTTTATATATATATATACACATATATACACACACACACACAAAATTCTGTCTAGCAACTAAAGAAGAAAATGTTGTGATGTGTTCTAGATTTGAATCTTTTCAGTAGGTTTAAAGCTGAGAATCTCCTCCATGCTGTTTATCGAGGTCTAAATGTTTCCTGCAGTCTCAGGTGATTAAATATCTTCTGTTTCTGTTTCTGTTGTTCCAGAGTCGAACATGTAGATGTGGTGGAGTCCTGGAGGCAGGCCTTGGTGAGTATCTGATCAAAGGTCTGTTTGGATGCGGTCCAGCCACCGTCAGGAAAGTCCCAGACTTTCTGAGCCGAGCTGACATGTTGCCGTTCCTGACGCGTTGCATTTTTATGAGTAATAATGAAAGGATGTTTGTCTCGGACGGACCTGCTTGTTTATGTTGTTTTGACGTTTACATCAACGCTCTTCTGGTTTGTGGTCGTAGCAAACAGCCCATCGATGTCCAACCAGATTATTTCTCTGCATCGGGATGAATTATTCAGATTATTTTTATTAACCTTATTTAGCTTTCCATTGAAGATGATTATCTGACTGACTGACTGCTCCAGGAGGCTTTTTAATCTCCATGTTCTCTTTTTTTTCTTTTAGACCTCCAGTAGTTTGTTCAGCTTCAGCATCCGTCACATCTCCACCCACAAACATCACAGCGCCTCCACCCGGCTTCTCCGCTCTCCTTCCACTCCGCTTGCTGTTAGAATCATCTCATGGTGATTGGGAATCTAACCTGTAAAACCAGAAACGTGTCTTTACCGACGCCCTGCAGGTCCAAATAGATCTGAGGGAATTTTTTCTTAAACTTTGCATTAAGAAAAAAATTACTTTGCTTAAAACTCCAATAAAAAGTTCAAATAACCAATAAATGATTTTCTATCTTTTGGACACATCAGGTTTTACAGGGTGAAGATTAAATGTTAATTATTAAATGTTTGGTTGTAGCTTGTGTACTTATCTGTAATTTAACTGTTTATATTGCATTTAACTCCCAAATGATAAAATCCTGATGTGGACTTTTCATTACAAACTTCCTTTTGTTTAATTTTTTATATTAATCACATGGATTTGTAAAAATGTGGTCAGGGGTTTTCTATCCACACTAGATGGAGGGCTTCTCATTGTTTTGATTCATTTATGTTAATAAAAATGTTTGACCCTCCAATAAATAATCTCCTGTAAATGTTTTGACTGTTTATTAATAAAGTTTAAGTTTTTTTTAAAATAAGGATTAGGATCGTTTAAAAGTACAAAAATACATTTAACAAAGTAGGAACAAATATATTGTGTTCATAGAGTTACAGCCTTGCTGAACGGCTGCAACACAGAGGCAAGTTTACAAAAATGTCATTTATTAAAGGAATCAGTAAAATGTGGAAGGTCTATATCAGCGATGCAAACGTGGACGTATGGAAATGTCTGCAACACAAACCAAGCAGAACAAAACGCCTGCACGAGCCCACAGAGCTGTTTCACAAACCTGAGACAAGAAAGAGCTCAGAGTTCCCGTTCATCCTGGCCGAGCTTTTCCTTGATTTGGTCCCACGAAAGTTAGCTTGGAGATTTATTCTGTGCAGCTAGTTGCTCCACACCAGGCTAACAGCCGGGCTTGTTGTTTACCCCCCAGTCAGAAGTAAATCACGTTAGAAACAACAAAACGATTTAATCCATATTTTCATCCAGTCTGATGTTCTTTGCTCTTTATAGATTATGTAGTGATAGAATGAAAACATGGCTTTCAGTGAATAAAGTCACTGTGACTGCACATCGATGTAGACATGTAGACGTGTTTGGTCTGGATTACTGATATTAGCTGATCAACACACAGGTTGCAAATTATTTTTACATGGTTATGTTTAATTAGTTTGATCCAACTTCAAAGTAAAGACCATTTTAAAAAATGTGTCAATAACAGTTTGTTAAACTATATTGTAAATTAAAACGACTCGCTTCTATTTCCAGTTTCTGGATTTACGGATCCAGATTCTTCAGGTTTCTCACTTTTGTTGCAATATCAAAATCCACCTCCTGCAGCCACAAACATCTGACCAAGAAAAGAACCGCTTACAACTACAACTCAGTTCTCATCATATAAAAGAGTCATTCAAAAGAATCATTTCATTTGTGATGGTCACATCTCCAGTCTGTTGGATTAGAAACATGCCTATGAGCAGTGCTGGGCACGTTACTTTAAAACAGTAATTAATTATAATTACTATTCTTGCAAAAAGTAACGCCAGTAGTAACGGAGTTACAGCATTATAAAAGTACTTAATTACTCAGAAAAGTAACTATTCTGTTACCTTTTAAAAAATGTTCAAACATGTTCCCTTTCACAGAATTTCACATCCATCTGCATGCTCATTAATTCAAAATAAAACCAAATAATAGTTCTGACTAATGATTGAAATGGCAGCCTGATGGAATAAATTACTAACAGGAAAATCATGGACACTGCTCTGGATGTCCCGTCTCCTCTTCAGGAGGAGCTTCATCTGATTCTACCTGCTTCCAGCTAACATGAAAAAAACATCTTTCTGGTCATGATGAACATTTCTCATAACGTTCTTGTCTTTTGTCTCCGAGGGAAACTGGTGTCTGTGGTTCCAGTTTAAAACTCTTCCTCTTTTCTCTGGACTCGCCGTTGCTGCGTCTACTTTGTGTGTGTGGCTACGAAACACTGACTGGGTCCGCTCCTTTACCGTCAGCCGGGCGGTGACCCGGGGAGCAGTGGGTCCGCTCCTTTACCGTCAGCCGGGCGGTGACCCGGGGAGCAGTGGGTCCGCTCCTTTACCGTCAGCCGGGCGGTGACCCGGGGAGTAGCGGGTCCACTCCTTTACAGTCAGCTGGGCGGTGACTGTGCATGGTAGCAGCAGAATGATGGTCTGGCTGCTGTGTTGTAAATTTGCTTTGCCAAGAGGAGCTTTTTAGGTATAAGATTGTTTATTTAAACCTATTTATTTATTTGGAATTATGGAATTTATGTAATCTTGCTGGACCTGACTGGAGCTGAAAGAAAAAAAAAGGAGAATAATGAAGAGAAGTGAAAAGGAATGTATAATAAAAGCAGTTGATAGAAGCAACGAGATTCAATCCAACCTAACACCGGACAACCAGCTGCTACATCTGTACAGAAACACAGCAGAGGATTTCCTACAACTTTTACAGGTAAACTAAGCTGACAATCATCAGGAGTTCCTAAAAAATAACCAAGACAGCAACAACAACATGTGTCACAACAACAACCAAAGTACCAGAAACACACACACCTGAACCATCTCTTAGTGAATAAACCCGCTGGACTGTGTCAGCATGCAGAGGATGAGGAATGAGGAGTGATCAGATGAGTGTGATCCTGCAAATGTGAACACGCCTCTACGGAGGCTAGAGACAGACTAGGGCGGCCCAGAGACCCAGGCCATCAGCAGCAATCCTGGAGCACAAACCGAGCCATGAAGATCACCCCAGACCCATCCCGAGGGCGGCAGAGGAAGTCCCCAGCCAGAGCCCCCCAAGGTCACAAGGCATCCAGGGCGGCCAAAGTGAAGGGCCCAGGGCCCCAAGAGCTCAGTGCGCTCTTGTTGTTGATTTATGCATGTATGAAGATATGCCAAATATTGGAATATATGTCCTGGGACACGGCCACCAGAGGGCAGTGTTAAGATGTTTCTGTCTGCAATTAATGAGATGTGTTGTAAAATGGATTCCACAGAGAACCTGCATGTGCCACAGACTGTAACCGCCAGTGTCTGATGTGTTGAAAAGACATTAACACAGATATTAATATTGTAAACTAAAGCTCTAGTAATGTTTGTAATGTCTATTTAACTGTATTTCAATTGAAAACAGTAGAAAAAGAAATAGTAAATATCTATGGCCAAAACTGAGCACACCGAAAATTAAAGTGTCATTTTAAGTACTTTAACTGTTCCATGATTTAAAGTCTGCAACATGCTATATTCTATTCTATTCTATTCTATTCTATTCTATTCTATTCTATTCTATTCTATTCTATTCTACAGTCGTTTAGCAGTTGCTTTTCTCCAAAGCGACTGACATCTGACAGTAAGAACAACACGAGCAGAAGTCAAACAGGAGGAGACGTCATCATTAGGTGGTATTCAGAATGCTGAGTCCAGGGGGACCCAGGTGTGGTCATGTAGAGCTAGAGGCAGCTGCTCCGACTGCAGCTGAGTGCTTTTGGACGGGGGAGGGGCCTGCAGCAGCACCTGCGGCTCATTGAGAAGAGTAAACTATAAGTGTTCTCCCGTCCGTCTCCAGAAGTCCTCAAGAACACCAGAAAAGGTTGGTAGAATTGTCACTAGTCGATTTCTTTTAAACAGTTCTTAGAGGGGTCTGAAAACTCGCTAAATATAGCACCAAAGTTGCTAAGTTGTTAGCCGATCTCTGACGTGTGCACCAGTCTCAACCAGGAACTCATGCACTAAAAAACGTTCTGCGTTGTTTGGATTTCAAACTGTAATTTTGTATTATATTATATTATATTGTATTATATTATATATTGCATTATATTATGTTATATTATATTATATTATATTATATTATATTATATTATATTATATTATATTATATTATATTATATTAGCAGATGTAGCCCCTCCATCCCCAAGCGTACCTGGGTCTAACTGAAAGCAATCTATAAAAACATTCTTCAGACTGGTCAGAATTTCTCATAGTCCTCTGGTAGCCAATAATTTCCATATCGTTGTAGGCTCAGCACAAAGGGGTAGATCTATTTTATAGCCAATAAGAAGACACCGGAGGGACGGAAGATGGGTTCGGGGACCACCTGATGATGAGAAGCATCCCGGGGTGGTTAAAGCAGGGAAACATCAAATATCTGCAGGACTATGTGGCTTGAGGACCGAAGTTGGGGATCCCTGGCCTAAAACTCTCAGTGAAAACAAATGGCATGTTTTGTATCAGCAGAGGGGTATCTCAATACTCAAAAAGGTAATAAATCCAAAATTTTGATTCTCCGGACTCAAGAGTATCGATCTACCCGTCTCTCCTGGGGGAAGCCTTGAATCATAAATTATGTAAGAAAGAAGGAGGCAGACACTCTGAAGAGAGAGTAACCAGGTTCACAGGGAGACAGATTTAAATACAAACCAGTTGAGAAAAATAATTAATGAGCATAATCAGCATCTTGCTGCATTTGATGACAGAAACTTAAAAGCTGAGAGCAGAATTTGTTAAATGAAAATTTATCACAGAGTTAATCTACAGCATCATAATGTTCCGACTATCTGATGTTTGTTGTAGTTCTGTTGCATCCTCATAAAAAATCCAATGACCACACATGAACTGTGTTTTCAGGATCTTTACTGAACCACTTGCAGGCTGCAGCGTTGCAGCACTCTCTTCTTCTGCATGTATGTATGACAGCATGGAACCAAGCAAATTAAATGGTCTCAGTCTGCCCTCTGCTGGACATGTAGGTACTGCAACGTAACGCCCAAGGACTAAAAATGATCTCTACAGGGAGTTTCACTCCTCAATAGGTAGCTATAACAACAAATCATCAACTGTGATACCAATGCTTCACTGTTCAGTTCTTCATTTAAAGTTTTAATTAAAATCTTAAATAATGTCCCCCCCCCCCCCCCCCAAAAAAAGCATAAAAATAAGGCTTTTATGAAAACACTGAATATGAAAAAACTTCATATTGGGTCCCTCTCTGGGGAAGCTGGCCCCTGTCTTTCTGGGCCCTGCGCTCTGTCCCTCTCTGGGGAAGCTGGCCCCTGTCTTTCTGGGCCCTGCGTTCTGTCCCTCTCTGGGGAAGCTGGCCCCTGTCTTTCTGGGCCCTGCGTTCTGTCCCTCTCTGGGGAAGCTGGCCCCTGTCTTTCTGGGGCCTGCGCTCTGTCCCTCTCTGGGGAAGCTGGCCCCTGTCTTTCTGGGCCCTGCGTTCTGTCCCTCTCTGGGGAAGCTGGCCCCTGTCTTTCTGGGCCCTGCGTTCTGTCCCTCTCTGGGGAAGCTGGCCCCTGTCTTTCTGGGGCCTGCGCTCTGTCCCTCTCTGGGGAAGCTGGCCCCTGTCTTTCTGGGCCCTGCGTTCTGTCCCTCTCTGGGGAAGCTGGCCCCTGTCTTTCTGGGGCCTGTGCTCTGTCCCTCTCTGGGGAAGCTGGCCCCTGTCTTTCTGGGCCCTGCGTTCTGTCCCTCTCTGGGGAAGCTGGCCCCTGTCTTTCTGGGCCCTGCGTTCTGTCCCTCTCTGGGGAAGCTGGCCCCTGTCTTTCTGGGGCCTGCGTTCTGTCCCTCTCTGGGGAAGCTGGCCCCTGTCTTTCTGGGGCCTGCGTTCTGTCCCTCTCTGGGGAAGCTGGCCCCTGTCTTTCTGGGGCCTGCGTTCTGTCCCTCTCTGGGGAAGCTGGCCCCTGTCTTTCTGGGGCCTGCGTTCTGTCCCTCTCTGGGGAAGCTGGCCCCTGTCTTTCTGGGGCCTGCGCTCTGTCCCTCTCTGGGGAAGCTGGCCCCTGTCTTTCTGGGGCCTGCGTTCTGTCCCTCTCTGGGGAAGCTGGCCCCTGTCTTTCTGGGGCCTGCGCTCTGTCCCTCTCTGGGGAAGCTGGCCCCTGTCTTTCTGGGGCCTGCGTTCTGTCCCTCTCTGGGGAAGCTGGCCCCTGTCTTTCTGGGGCCTGCGCTCTGTCCCTCTCTGGGGAAGCTGGCCCCTGTCTTTCTGGGGCCTGCGTTCTGTCCCTCTCTGGGGAAGCTGGCCCCTGTCTTTCTGGGGCCTGCGTTCTGTCCCTCTCTGGGGAAGCTGGCCCCTGTCTTTCTGGGGCCTGCGCTCTGTCCCTCTCTGGGGAAGCTGCCCCCTGTCTTTCTGGGGCCTGTGTTCTGTGACACAGGGCACTCTTAGATGTTTTTAAAACTTCAAATTTCACGTTTCACATATATAAATCCTTCCTTCCTGTGGACAAAATACTCCATATCATTGTACTGAACCATAAATTCTCAATAAATATTGTAAAAAATTTCTATTTCTCATATCGTGTTTTAAGAACAAATTAAATTAAAACAGTTTATTAATCTGAGATGGGATTATAATGTTGTAGTAGATTTTTAATTTCTTTTATAAAAACATAAATTTTAAGATAAAGCTTCATTCTGAAGGGTGATGACCAGTTCTCTGTACTCAGTTTCTTGTCCATTACTGATACTCCCCACAGCTTTAGAATAGTCAGAGTATTTCTACAGATCACAGGACTCAGAGTTGTATTAAAAGTCTGAGGTATACAGTGTGAAGAGAAGTGGTGAGAGTCCAGTCCCTTGTGGTCCTCCAGTGCTGCTGACCACCATCCCAGACACACAACCTTTCAGTCTCATGAACTCTGGTCTGTTTGTTAGCCTCTTTTTAAAAACATCAACAGTCTCTGCAGCCCTGAGGTTCTCCGGCAGGCCGTCCACAGACGAGGGACGTAACAACGGAAAGAGGCCTCACCATATGTCTTGGTCCTCACCCTTGGAACAACTAATAGACCGCTACCAGAGGACCTCAGGGTCCGCAAGGGTTCATAGTCTAAAAGCAAGTCGGATAAAAAAGAGGGCCCAAGACCATTAAGACCTTTATAAACTACTAAAAGAACTTTAAAATCAATTCTGAAATGCACGGGGTGCCAATGCAGCGATTTTGAAACTGGTGTAATGTGTTCCCGTCCTCTGGTCCTCGTCAGAACTCGTGCCGCCGAGTTCTGAAGTACTGTGGTAGTTTATATTGTTTTTTTGTGGTGTGTTTTAGGCAGCATAGACAACTGTTATTTCCACATTTTAATTCTGTCCTTTCCTTCCTTTTTTACCCCTCTTCCTCTATCTCCCTGTCAGGTTCGGCACTGACATATAAAGACTAAAGAAAATAAGATTATAATAAAAATAATAAAATCTGCCAAGCAAAATATGGCACACAGACCACCGTTCTATATGTTAGGATGCTGGACAGGACAGGGTTGAAAAAAAAAAGAAAAGAAAAAAATAAGGATTGTATCTTTGAAATGTCATTAAGGTATTACTTTGCATCAACCCCTTAACTCCTTATTTATTTACAATTATGTTTTAAAAATAACAAAAAAATTACAAAAATAAAAACACAAACACAAAAAACACAATATAAAACAACATGAACAATTAAAGATAAATAAAAAAAAAAGAAATACAAAATAAATAATAAATAAAAGCAGATAAATAAATTAGTCTGATACCAGAAATAAAATAAACTAAAAACTGGTAAAACCAGGCGTCAGGTTAGGTCAAACATATTTGTAATGTGAAAGTGGCTCCAGCTCATCTAAAACATCAGAAGCAGCTCTGAAGAGGAAACTTTCGCGACTTTATTTAACATTTATTTAACATTTATTTAACATTTAGCATCCAGATATGTAATATGTTTCTTTGAGAGAAAAGTATTAATTCCAGAGGGAAACTGAAGTTGGCATTTCTCATATTTCCTGACATTGGACCATTTCTCCTAAAAGTATGAACATGTGAGATTAAATCTGAATATTCACATGTAAACTAGAAAAATGTTGATGTGAGCACGTTTATTTCATTATGCCATGAATATGGGATTTCCAGTATAAATATGTGCACATGGGTTCCTCAATAAAACAAACAACCCCCCCACGCCCATCCCACACCAGGTGTACGTGTAACATCCAAACATACTGTAAAGACAGATTATTGATTATTGATCATTCAGTATTTCTGTAACTACAATGATTTCCTTCAGGCCACATCTGATATATGGTTCATCTGAAATAGATCGAATTATGGGGGAAAGTCTTACAATGTGACTTCATTTCAGACTGATAAACTCTGTGTAGATGTAGGAATGTGACTGGTGGTATAAATGGTGATCATCAGTGTGAGGAGGGAGGCGGCAGTCCGTGGTGATGAAGAGACCGGGTCCTTCTTACAGCCAGAAGTCAAAGGTCAGGTCAGACTTGCCCATTTTCTGTCTGTATACGGCATCAAATTTATCATTCATAGACACCGTGAAGACGTCCTTCCACAGACCAACACGACCTGCAGGAACAAGAGGGACCATTAAGATCTTCAGCCACAGACTCTCCTCCCTGTCCAGAAATCATCTTATTGAACAGCAGCTTTCCATGGCAGCGACTCAACTCACCTACTGTGGTGACACAGATGAGACAGACAGCCAGCTGTAAAATCTATATCGAACCAAACACCAGACTTGAAAGCACTAGATGGCAAAAATTAATTGATTAATTAAATAATCAAAATAATAATAAAACAGATGGAAAAACAAACAAACAAAAAAAAAAAGTAGGAAAAAGAACTGAAATGACAACGTGAATTTAGATGTAAACAAAATTTAAACACAATAAATGTTGTAGGATTTTTACACTCACTGGTCACTTTAAAAGGTCCACCTGCAACTGAGTTTTATTTTCCTGTCCCACTTTGGGCCCCTTAGCATCTTCTGATGCTACTTCCAGCAGGATAATGCACCATGTCACAAAGCTCAGATCATCTCCACCTGCTTTCTAGAACATGACGATGAGTTCACTGGACTCCAACGGCCTCCACAGCCACCAGATCTCAGTCCAGTAGAGCAGCTTTGGGATGTGGTGGAACGGGAGATTCTCATCATGGATGCAGCCGACAAACCTGCAGCAACTGTGTGATGCTGTCATGTCAATATGGAGAAAACTTCCACCTGCTTCCATCTATCACACCCAGTACTAAAAGGGGGTCAAACCCAGTACTAGAAGGTGGACCTGATGAAGTGGATGGGGGGGGGGGGGGGGTAAATATAGAGACAATATATAGACAATAATATATCTATAGATATATAGATATATTAAATATTGAAAACAGACTGAAATCCTTTAGTCTTAACCTTTTTAAATAATTATTGCACCTTTTTCAGTGAACAAAAAGAAAAAAAAGATGGTTGTTCACACATAGCAAACTGAAGTGGATCAGCACGTCCGTGCAGCAGTGCACCCCACTCCAACCCCACAACCCCTTCCTAAGACATAAGATTCCTTTATTGTCATTATCATGCACATAAAATATAAACACGAGAGAATGAGACCTCAACCAGTTGTGCAGTGCATTATAAACAAGAACAAATACTTTGTAAATAAAAAAGGAAGATAATATATAAATATAATATACATATATATGTGTGTGCATGTGTGTGTGTGTGCATGTGCGTGTATATGTTTATGTTGCTGCTCTAAGATGTGCTTCCTGTTTTGTTCCCCTCCCACTCACCCCGACAGATAGACAGAGCCTCTGAGCTGCAGCACTGCTCGATCAGCTGGTTGCAGCTCTCCACCATCACCTCCTGCTGAGATTTATCACAGCTGACACCCAGAAACCTGGATAGATTCTCCACCATCGTACCTAGATCCTGGAGAAGACATGAGGAGAGAAATAAAAAAAGGCTTTATAGGGCAGTAATCACTGTGTCCTTCTGCTGTGTTTGGTATAAAGGGCAACAGATGCTGGTGTGTAAGGATTAGTCACCTGTGGAGAATTAAGAATTGATTATTATGTGTGTGGTATGTCTCTGTGTGACTTCAGTTTGAAATCAAATCAGAACCAGGGGATGACTCAATAACCTGTCTCAGGCCAAGGTGCAGCTATTTGTTCCTGAATCTGATTACAGATTCTTTTACCCGCTGAGTGAGGACACATTACCACCAGGAAAGGCTCGGGGACTTGGATGAAGAATTCTGAAAAATGTCCCAACTCTGGTTTGGTTTGCTTTCACACTGCACTTTACTTAAACAGACCAAACCACTGGGACAACGTCATGTAGTTACAACAACTGCTCACTAGGGGGAGATATCCCCAAAACAACCTCTGACAACGAAGAAAGACAAAGGAAATCTGTCCAATGTTGCCAAGTTAGCGACTTTGTCGCTATTTTAGCAAGTTTATTTGTCTCAATGAGGAGTGGGTGTTGGTTGTTTTGGGTTCAGTATGTAGATCCTGGTGTGGTAGTAGAGGGGTTGGTTCTTGTCTACTGTCTGGTGGTGGTGGACTGGATCCTGGTGTGGCAGTGTGGGGATCAGTTCTGGTCTACGGTCTGTTGGTGGTGGTAGACTGGATCCTGATGTGGTAGAAGTGGGATCGGTTCTGGTCTACTGTCTGGTGGTGGTGGTGGACTGGATCCTGGGTGGTAGTAGGGGGTCCGTTTTGGTCTATTGTCTGGTGGTGGTGGACTGGATCCTGGTGTGGTAGTGTGGGGATCAGTTCTGGTCTACGGTCTGTTGATGGTGGTAGACTGGATCCTGATGTGGTAGAAGTGGGATCGGTTCTGGTCTATTGTCTGGTGGTGGTGGTGGACTGGATCCTGGGTGGTAGTAGGGGGTCGGTTTTGGTCTACTGTCTGGTGGTGGTGGACTGGATCCTGGGTGGTAGTAGGGGGATCGGTTCTGGTCTACTGTCTGGTGGTGGACTGGATCCTGGGTGGTAGTAGGGAGATCGGTTCTGGTCTACTGTCTGGTGGTGGTAGTGGACTGGATCCTGGGTGGTAGTAGGGGGATCTGTTCTGGTCTACTGTCTGGTGGTGGTGGTGGTGGACTGGATCTTGGTGTGGCTAGCTCCATGGTGGGAGCTATGGGGCTGCTGGTACTGGGTCTGGGGTCTGTCTCCACCTGATCTGTCTCCTTCCTCTTCATTCTTATATCTTCCTCTATAAACCAGACTGGTTCCAGGATCTTTCTCCACATTTTCATGCTGCAGCTACTGTAAAACCAATTCCAGCGACCTGTCAATCACCTGAGGTGGCGCCTGATGGTCCAATCCGATTTCTATTTGAGGTAGAAATATTGATTAAAATATTGATTGATTGTTTTCTCTGAAGCTGTTCTACATGAAAACATGTAGAACATCAGTGTTAACACAACCCTGTAAAACTGATAAGATAATGCAAACATGGACCTTTGGCAAAGCAAAGAGTCCACACTACAAACAAGAATGTGCTGAACTAAGTACAGATAAGATGGATTTCTGCAACACAGCACAAAAGAGGCAGGGGCAGCCAGGAGCAGGAGAAAACTGTGAGAGAATCTGACTTCAGCTTATTTTTTCCCATTTAAGTTAAATAACATTAATATGAAAGTGCACCCTCAGTATTTGGATCTCAAACTCTTCCAGTCCAGAAGCAGCAGTAAAGATTAAACAGGGCCATGTGACCTTTCACTTTTTTTTTATAGTCATTGAAGTGACTGAGGTAATTAAATTAGTGTCATGACCACCGAAGAATCATTTAACTGTCTTCCCAGTGTTTTGGTTTTGCAATAAATTCAGAGAATTATTTCATCTCTGCACCAGGACTGCAGCATTACTGTAATCCAGGACAGAAATGCAATGTTAAAATTATATTACAGAATTAAAACTATGAAATAAGATTAGTTTATTCCTATTATGATGTGCAGTAATGTGTTTATTTATTCTTAACTAGGTCAGTTTATTCTAAAGTAATTAATTTAAAATTATTTATATTTTGGGCCATAATGAATTATGCAAAGAAAAATGTAAAACTAAGATTACATTTCTGTCTGAAACAATGCAATAAAAACATCAGAACTGTAAATTATTTTGCAGTATAAAACAAACACTATTTATAAAACTGTATGTAGTTGTGGCTGTGCATAATCCTTGTTGTTATGGACTGATGTGGAGCTCCAGATTAGTTCCAGAACAGAACCAGAACTTCTGGATCAGTTCGTTCAGTTTCTTTAAGTCTCTGGTTCTGCTGCCCCAAAGCTGATTGAGCTCTTCACCACAGACTGATAGAAGATATTACACATCTTGGTACAGAGGTTAAAGAGCTGAAATCTTCTCATAAACTGCATCAGTGTTATTTTTTAGTTTATTGTGTCGATAAACATTTACTTAAGTAAAGAGCTTATCTAGTTATTAGTCATCATTAATAAATAATTAAATAATTAATAATTTCCTCCCTGAGCCTCCACCTTACTGCGATGGAGAAGATTGCGTGTCCAGACGATCCTAGGAGCTATGTTGTTGGGGGCTTTATGCCCCTGGTAGGGTTACCCATGGCAAACAGGTCTCTAGGGGAGGGACCAGACAACGCATGGCTCAACAGACCCCTACGATGGATAAAAACAACTGATCCAGGTTTCCCTTGTCTTGGACGTGGGTCACCGGGGCTCCCATCTGGAGCTGGGCTTGAAGGTGGGGCACGGAAGCGAGCACCTGGTGGTCAGGCCTTTGCCCATGTGGGCCCGGTCGGGCTCAGCCAGAAAGGGTGACATGGGCTCCCCCTCCCATGGGCTCACCACCTACAGGAGGGGCCTCAGGGTAGAGAGCAGTGTGAGCTGGGCAGCAGCCGAAGGCAGGGACCCTGGCAGTCTGATCCTTGGCTGCAGAAGCTAGCTCTAAGGACGTGGAATGTCACCTCTCTGGCGGGGAAGGAGCCTGAGCTGGTGCATGAGGTTGAGCGGTTCTGGCTAGATATAGTTGGACTCACCTCGACACACTGCTTGGGCTCTGGAACCACTGTCCTTGAGAGGGGCTGGACCATTTTCCATTCTGGAGTTACTCCAGTTGAGAGGTGCTAAGCAGGTGTGAACATACTCATTGCCCCTCGACTTGATGCCTGTATTTAGGGGTTTACCTGGGTGGATGAGAGGGTAGCCTCCCTCCACCTGACTGGGTCCTGACTGTTGTTTGTGCTTATGCACTGAACAGCAGTTCAGAGTACCCACCCTATTTGGAGTTCTTGGAAAGGGTGTTGGAGAGCACTCCTTCTTGGGGTTCCCTTGTTCTGCTGGGGGACTTCAATGCCCACGTGGGCAATGACAGCGAGACCTGGAGGGGCGTGACTGGGAGGAATGTCCCGCCAATCTGAATCCAATCGGTGTTGTGTTATTGGACTTCTGTGCTTGTCATGGACTGTCCATAACAAACATCATGTTCAGGTATAAGAGTGTCCACATGTATCTTTGGCACCAGGACCCTGTAAGCTGCAGTTTGATGATCGACTTTGTAGTCATATTATCTTATTTAAGGCCGCGTGTCTTGGACACTTGGGTGATGAGCGGGGCGGAGCATTGGGGCGAGTGCTTGCCCACACCGAGTGGCTGTCTGGGGGTCCTGGTCTTCCTGGGCATTGTGTGGGCATTCTGCTTTAGCGGGAAGGAGGTGGCTTTCGGGCTTTTGGGGTCCTGGGCCCTAAATAATAATAAATAAATAAACAATAATTTAAATAAAAAAAAATCAGATTATCAAGAGGAGACTTATACCCATAAAACACAGCAGCCCGACCATCATTCTGCTGCCACCATGCTGAACAGGACGAGGTAAAAATAAAAATAAATAAATAAAAATTAACACAACAACAAAAAGATACAGTAAAAAATAATGAATGAATGATAAATAAATAAATAAATAAATAACAAATTCTAAATAATATAAAATAAACACATTAATAAGAGTAAATAAAAACAAATAGAGAAATAAAATAAAACAAGTAGACAACAAGAAATCTTTAAAAAAGGCCAGAAGTTGATTAATTTTGCTAGGCATTGCAGGGATCCTCAATCCTGTTCTTCCGGGGCGGTTTTGCAGGTTTTAGAAGTTTCCCTGCTGCAACACACCTGACTCAAATCAATGGCTAATCAGCAGACTTGTGCACAGCTTGACCTCAAGCATGTTTGAATCTGAATCAGGTGTGTTGCAGCGAGGACCAGGACTGAGGATTCCTGGGTTAGTGGATTTTCATTGTTTACATTGCTTACATTAGCTTCAGGTCAAAGTCAATAAAACTAACCCTACTCATAAAAATACTGGCCACTTCTGATTTATTTTATTTTTCTATGATGATGAAAACTGGAAAAGTCTCAGCTTTTATGCAACACAAATTGTGGAGTTACACTCCTTGAGCAAGACCCCCAACCCCTCCCAACTGCCCCCCGAGTGCTGAAACATGGCACTCCACTGCTCTCTAGTACATATAAGTCAAATGCAGAGCTGGATTTCCCAATCAGGATTGATAAAGTAAGAACTGAATTGCTTGAATTGTTAACCATTAAACCCAAACTGAGACCATAAGATTTACAGTTAAATAAAGATAATAGCACTAAAACCCAGAAGCCAGACAAGATTTACCTTATACATATCTTCATATTTCAGGAAGAGGACATTAGAGTCCATTCGATGTTCCCAAAACTCCTGAACATGTTCAAACCAGGAACCGTATCCCACTGGAGGAAAAGAAAGAAAAACACAGTGTGGAAAGAAGACTGGACAAATTGTTATATAAAGTTTAAAAAACAAAATTTTTACATTTGTCGTTCATGAAACGCCGACAGAACTCCTGAAAGGTTCCCCGGTAGCTCATGGTCCTCAGCGAGCGGTGGAACTGGTAGTAGGAAACGACCAAGTCTTTTGGGTTTCTGGCCATATAGATCACCTGGTAGAGAGCCACAACAATGCTTGTCACGGTGATGAAGAGCCACAACAATACCAGTCTTTCCCCTACCATTATACTGGGGATCCCCACCAGAAGATCAAGAAGGTGCAAAAGTTAAACACACAAAGCAATAAAGAGAGACGGTTATCATCCACACGTCTCTGGAAACCAAAAAACAAAATTTATCTTGGAGCAACTTATGTTTTACACAACCCAGTCCCTCTGTTTCATGTCCTCTTGTCCCTGTCCTCCATCTACTGCAGGGGTGGCCAATGTCGGTCCTCAAGAGCCACAATCCTGCAGGTTTTCCATGCATCCCTGCACCAACACACCTGACTCAAATTAAATGGATCCAACAGCCTATAAGGATCTGCACAATGACTCATTAGTTTAAGTCAGGTGTGTCGGTGCAGGGATGCATGTAAAACCTGCAGGATTGTGGCTCTCGAGGACCGACGTTGGCCATCCCTGATCTACTGTCCTCATCGTATTGCTATCTTCTGTATACTTCCTGTCTCCTCACCTGTCTTATCAGAGGGCATCAAAGATATTTATTGTAAAACTGAAATATCTCCACTCATCACTGCATGTTCAACTGATCACCGAGCAGTCGGTGAACGGCGCTGCTGCGATGCACCTTCCGATTAGCAACTCTGGCACTGACTCTCGCTCCAGCGAGGAGCAGCTGGAGTGTATTTTGGCAACAACAGATAACTAATCTGGCTTCAGTGAACTGACCTTTGCTTCTCCGTTGTGCATGGCTGTCGGCAGGAATCTGTAAGGAAGATGGCTTTTTATCAGACGAGGTGACGTCAGCTCCTGTTGAAGAACGAAAACCAGGTTTGTGAAGACCTGTCAACGTGTCTTAAAAGTAATATTCCTGCAAACCCCCCACTGTGCATCAAATCAACATGGTATTTAACTCTGCACACATGATCCTTACTGTCTTGTGCATCACAAAGAAAACTATCATTGTGAACTGGAAAACCAAAAATAATCTGTGTATTCAGCAGTTTAGGAATCCCTTATTAGACCACATCAGTACTGAAACTATGTCTGCCTCCTCAAAGAATCAGTTAGTTGGATTTCACTCCCTCTGGCTACCTCCATCACTCAGTGTAGGTGGAGGATTGCGACCTTGATGCTTTGGGGGGTGGATGTTGCCAGGGGGCCCTGATGGTTGCAGGTCCTTGGTGGTTTCCAGTGGTGGGGATCTGGGCAGCTTCGCTCTAAGGTCATGTCCACAGCTCCCTTTTGGGGGCTGTGGGGGGTCTGCAGTTAGGGCCGCCTTGTGGCAGTGGCTTCTGGCTCCAGTGCCTGGGGGTGGCTCCCTCTCACTGCGGTGGGGGGTGGGGGGGTTGGCCTATGTGCTCTGGTCGCCCTGGATAGCCGGTACCTGGTGGGTCGGCAGCTGCCGATCTTGGCTCACCAGGCCTGTGCCCAGTGATCGCGGGGGGACTCTGGCTGGGGCCTTACTCTTCCACATTCTGGACAGATCTGGGGTGGGGGGTGGCTGGGATTCGTGCTGTGGTATTACTGCTGATTGCCTGGGTCTCTGGGCAGCCTCTTACAAAATCAGTCATCTTTGAGTTGTAAGATTTTGCATGCTGACACTGAGTTGTCCTATGGGTTTATACATTTTGTTTAGGTTTTATTGTGTGTGTTTCTGATTTCATTGCTGCGATACATGTTTGTTTTTCTTTCAGCTTGCTTGTCTCTTTTAGGTGCTCATGATAATTGCCATTGTTTTCAGTTGGTTGGTATTTGTTTGGATTGAAGGGTCTTGCCTTCTATCTGTTGTATCTCTGTCTTTTCTCTACTCTCATACAAGGATTTGGTTGTGGTCTGCGCTCCCTTAGTGCTTGTGGTTAATATTCTTTTTCATCTCAAATGAACTTTTGGGGGCCTGAACATGCCCCAAAACTCATGGAATTCTGCGTTTTTGCCAAATGTATCCGTGGCAAATTCTGAGGTGATGCCAAAAAACAAAAATCATCCTTTTTGGCAGCAAGGTCACAGGGATGTTTGGAGCTTGATGAAATTTTGTACACATGGAGCCTACATGATTACAGGTGTTACTGCAAGTGAGGATGAAAGCGCCGTGGCAGAAAGGTTGACAGGAAACATGGTCGCTGCATAGACGAAAGCGGTGCTGAAGGTAAAGGCCATTTATCTTGCTTGCAGCTTTAATTATTCTTGGTTTCTCTGCTGCTACCAGGTTTCTCTCTGAAAACTCTGATATGTAATCAAAGTTTCCCCACGTATTAAATGATAATCTGAGAATCGAAGATGGCTAAGGCCTCCTTCAGTCTGAGCTTAGCTGATAAATAAATATTAGTGGAATCTCCGTACCTGTATGATATCCAATCCAGGTTGTGGGTATTCTAAGACAGGAAGCTGTTCATCGATGTTCATAAGGCCGATCTCATCAGGGTCGGCTCCCTGACTCACTAGGTAAACTACTTCCTGTAGCAGACTGGTGCCTAAATAAAGAGAAGAGACATAAGGAAGAACATGAGTATACCAGGGTTGCAGGAAAACAACAACAACAACAACAAAACCCCAAAACAATTAACTTCACAATCATCCAGGACAGACAACAACCTTTGTTTTAACCCTTCTGATTGTTTACAAATCCCAGAATGGTTTAGGTCCAGAATACATCTGTGATAAGTTCAGAGAATATAAACCTAGCAGAGCTCTTAGATCCAAAGACTCTGGTCAACTAGTCCAGACCAGAGTCCAGACCAGAGTCCAGACTAAACATGGAGAAGCAGCATTTAGCTGTTATGCTGCAAACAAGTGGAACAAACTGCCAGTGGAGATTAAACTTTCACCAAATGTAGAAATTTTTAAATCCAGGTTAAAAACATTTCTATTCTCATGCGCCTATGCATGAAATCTGCATGTTAACTTTTTATTTTTAACTTATCTTGCTTTTAATCATTTTAATGTAATTTATTATTTTATTGTGATTCTTGCTGTGTGTTGCTGCCTTTTACTATTTCTAAATATCTGTAATGCTTTTGTTTTATGTAAAGCACTTTGAATTACTGTACATGAAATGTTCTGTACAAATAAACTGCCTTGCCTATAAGCAATATCCCCCCTACCCCATCTTCCTTACAGGCCATGTTCAAACCAACAAACCACAAATGTTTTTCCTTTAATAAATAAAAAATGTCCAAGAACAGAGCCTTGTGGTACCCACCAGGGAGCGCAGCAGAGGAAAAAGTGACAGAAGTTTGTGTTGGAGAAGTATGACCAGAGGTGATTTCGGGTCTCTGGGGGCCCAATAAAATTTCACAGGGGGCCCTCCAACCAGCGTTCATTGCCCCTTTATTATGAAATTGTAACAACAAAATGTCAATATCTTTAAAGGCATTATTGGTACAGCATTAAATTCTTCAACTGCAACTTTTAAATGTTCTTTGATGGCTTTCGCTTCTTCTACTGACTTCTTCAATATTGATTATGTTCATTTAATCAACAAGGGGCAATTTGATTTAATGTAGATCCAATGCAGAAGATCATGTGCTGTAAATATGTGCTGAAACCGGCATTGTGACCCTTTAGGATTACATTTACAGCAAATACAGCACATAAATGAGTAGTTTTCAGAAGGATAAGGATATGATCCAAGTTATCTGTTTTTATTTTCAGCCTCCTGACACCCAGGTTGTCATCAGGAGGACAGACTGAGCTGTTCTGAGCTAAATTAGCTTCTGGATTATCTCCACTACTTACCACTGTCTTGGTCTTGTATTTACTCATCCTGTTTTTTTTATATCTTTCTTTTGTTACTGCCAGATAGAAAAATGCTCATTTTTATAAACCTGCTCTCTCCTGTTTGTTTACAAAAGACCCACCACTACTCGTTGCAAGACTGAGAGATGGAGGTGGGGCCCCTTTAGGGAGTTCTGTAGTGGTCATCACTGTCACTGCAAACTTTCCACATTGTCACAGCTCAGTCTCAAAGTTGGTTGGCCCTTGGGGGCCCCCTACTGCCTCAGGGCCCCAAGCATTTGCCTGTTTTGCCTGTTGGCACCTCTGAGTATGACCTAACCCAGCTGAGAGCTGAGCCTTATTAAACTACCCAAACCAATGACAGAAAGAACAAAACACAAATAGTAGTGTTTTGGTTAAATATAAATCAGCAACACGTTTAGAGTGGCGTTAACACACCAAAGCTGTGTCCACAGTTTTGCTCAGGAAGCAACAGCAAGAAAGACTTCTCCTTCAAGTATTAAATTCACTTCAGAAAAGCCACTAAATCTACCATGAAAGCAACGCAGAATGAAGTTAAAGTGCAGACTGTTGGGGTTGAGATTTATCAGATTTATTTGACAATCACAACAACCAAAAAAAAAGCCAATCACAACTTGTTAAACTAGAGAAAATGGCTTCATAACACAGAAAGGAAGAGATCTCAGTTTCTAAACTCATCCTTTCAGCTTTCTAACAATCCGAGGGCCTTTCAGACTTCTTGTGAACAGGATGTTCTCTTAGATGATATTTATCCGTGTAGCCTCAGGCTGGCCACGTGCTGGCTGAGAAACAGAACAAGTCATGTCACAAAAATCCTTCTCAGTTACCAGAAAAGCTTTGACCACTCTAAATGAAACCCTTTTTTTCACATTAATCTCAGTTTAAAGCCATCATGAAAAGTTTGTCTATCTGTGATCCATCAGATGTGGTCTACAAAAGGATACAGACACTTTGTACTTCACCTCTGGCAGCCAGGAGGACTATTGTATAGTTGGTTACCTGTCTGTCAGAGGCCTTTCATCGTCAGTTAACCCTTTACGCACCAGAGTTTGAGGATGGCCTGATGGTCCCTCTCAACAACAGCACTGCTTTAAGAGGACCAGCTGGAACATTTTTGAACAGCCAGATCTCTCGGTGTTCACTGACAGCGTTTTATGTTACATAAAATACTGCATTGACACTGTAACAGGGGACAGATGGATCTGGGTCTACCCTAACCAGAAGCCCTTGCTGAATCGGGAGGTCCAGCAGCTGCTGAAAGAAAGGAACACAGCTTTTAGTTCTGGCGACAGGGCTCTCTACTGCACAGCCTGAGCCAGCCTGAAGAGAGGCATTAGGAAGGCCAAGTTGAACTACAGGAGGAGGATTGAGGACTATCTGGACAGCAACGACAGTGTGGCAGGGAGTCCAGCAACTCACCAACTACTGCTCTACACCTTCTACACCCACGCTGGTAGAGGAGCTGAACCACTTCTTTACCCGCTTTGAGGTGAAGCCACCAGCTGCAGCTGCCCACCAACCTGAGGACCACAGTGGCACCACCTTCACGGAGGAGAGTGTTGCCCACGTTGTGGGCCGTTAACCCGAGGAAGGCAACTGGACCCGATGGCGTCTCTGGACTGGTAGTGAATGACTGCACGGACTAGCTGACTGGAGTCGTCACAAGGATCTTCAACGAGTCCCTGTCCCAGTCCACGGTCCCTTCTTGCCTGAATTCCTCCCCCATAGTCTCACTGCCCAAGAAACCCACATCTCCAGTCTCAGTGACTACCGGCCAGTCACACTCACCCCAGTAGTGATGAAGTGTTCTGAAAAACTGGTACAGGGTCATGTCACATCATTCCTCACACGACCTATGACCCACACCAGTCTGCTTACAGGGTGAACAGATCCATGGAAGATGCTGTTGCAACAGCCCTTCATGCTGCACTGTCTGGAACAGCAGGAAAGCTATGTGTGACTGCTTTTGTGGACTTAACACCATCCTTCCCCACAGACTGGTGGACAAACTGGTTCATCTCGGCCTCCTACATGCTACCTCTTTTTGGTCTCCCCAATAAATCCCTCCAGAAACTGCAGCTCCTCCAAAACTCTGCAGCACGCATCATCACACGGACCCTTCTACTCACCACATCACCCCCATCTTACAACAACTTCACTGGCTCCCCGTAAAACAAAGAATTAACTTTAAAATTCTCCTCATTACATTCAAAGCACTCCACAATCTGGCCCCTCCATATATATCTGATCTCCTGCACATTGCCACTCCGATCCGTTCACTTCGCTCCTCCTCTTCTCTCCAGCTTCTTGTCCCCCCTGCCCGTCTCGCCACCATGGGGAGCCGAGCATTCAGCCGCTCTGCTCCCCATCTCTGGAACTCTCTTCCCCCTGACATCCGTACCATAGACTCTCTTCCTCTCTTCAAATCACAACTCAAAACACATTTGTTCAGACAGTCCTATGCCATCTAGTCATTCTCCATCTTTCTGTTGTCCTCCATTCTGCTTAGTTTTGCACTTATTGTTTTTAACAGTTTTAATGTTTGTTTTGTACATAGTGGTTTTTAAACTATTTTAAAGTTCCTTTGTACAGTGTCCTTGGGTGTTTTGAAAGGCGCTTTTAAATAAAATGTATTATTATTATTATTATTATTACCTGCATGTGGATCAGGAGTTTCCTGTTCTGTCGAAGTCAGAGGGGGAGGATGGGCCCACACACATCCACATCCCTCAGCACCAGTTCCCCACAGGGCTGTGTTATGAGCCCCCTGAACATCGGTGGGGACTTTGTGAAGAGGGTGGAAGATCTCTGCTTCCTGTGGGTCCACATTGAGGAGGACCTGACCTGGAGTATGAACACCTCTGAGCTGCTGAAAGAACCTAGCAAAGACTGCACTTTTTGAGGGGGTTAAGGAAGAACAAAGACTGCTGGTATCTTTCTATCAGTGCTCCACTAAGAGCATCTTAATGTATCTGTGTGGTACAGCAGCTGCACAGTAACTCAGAGGAAAGCGCTCCAGAAGGTCATCAAAATGGCTCTAAAGATCATCAGCTGCCCTCCAAACACTAAAAGAACTACACAGTTCCTGTAAAAAGATTATCATTCAGGACAATTCACAACCTGGATACTCTCTGGGTTTCCCTGCTTAGGCAGCTGCCCCTGCGACCCGATGGATGGATGGATGGATGGATGGATGGATGGATGGATGGATGGACGGTTGGATGGATGGATGGATGCATGGATGGATGGATGGACGGATGGACGGATGGTTGGATGGATGGATGGATGGATGGATGGACGGTTGGATGGATGGATGGATGCATGGATGGATGGATGGATGGATGGATGGATGGATTTGTCTTTATTTGGTATGTGGAGTTAGATAAAGGGATAGAATAGTTTTACTCAAAGTTGTGGAAAGTCTATATTATAGACTTCATGCAGTCTTGTGACACTGTGGATTTTATCTTATTTTCCTTTTCTTCTGTTTTCTTTTTACTATGGACCCATGTGTGTCTAATAAAGTGAACTAACTAACTCCACTTCAAGCAAATAATACAAACAAATGAGTCATATGAAAGCAGAGACTCTGCTGATTACAAAAATGTTTGTCTTATCACTATGGGACAAAATCTCTGGAGCTAGCAGCCAGAATCAGAAATCATGTCTTAGTTTTGCTGTTTTGTGGTGAAAAGTTTTATCCTAGCTCTAAAAACTCTGCTAATGTATTTTCCTATGACTCTGCTTTTGTTTGAAATGAATCATGAAGGTCCTGCTGGTTTCCATGGAGATGAAGGAGGTTTTATAGTGAAAGATTCACTCTTCCTATCATAGACTATCCTGGGCTTTACTTCTTTCTGGATCCTTGTGGTGTTTCTAAGATGAATGTGGGGGCTATTCCTGGATTCTTCTGACTCCTGACAGCTCTCTGACAAGCTCTGCACAAGTCTGCTAATGAACCATTAATTTGAATCAGGTGTGTTGCAGCAGGG
This sequence comes from Melanotaenia boesemani, assembly GCF_017639745.1. Taxonomy (NCBI): domain Eukaryota; kingdom Metazoa; phylum Chordata; class Actinopteri; order Atheriniformes; family Melanotaeniidae; genus Melanotaenia; species Melanotaenia boesemani. Next base: position 1,926,049 of record NC_055704.1, read on the forward strand.
AGACATCTAAGACCTGCAGGATAGTGTGCCTTGAGGACCAGGGTTGGGAATCACTGGTCTAGAAGACTCAGCAGGAGCATATCCTTGGTCCAGATTGGGTGGAGCCCAGTGGTGAGGATGTCTCCAGTAAGCAGGCGGTGCTTAACAAAATAGATCTGGACAAGACAGAGCATGCAGGGATGCCTGATCAATATCCTACTCAGCACACAGCCAACCTGCATGTCTACAAACACAAAATTAGGTTTCAAAAAAAAAAAAAAAAAAGAAAAAAAAAGTGGTATCATAGGCTAGATGTCATTACCAGTGAGTGAAGCCTCCCCTACCCGAAGAAGGAAGGGAACCGCAGCCAGACAGAAAAGGTAGTTTGGCCTGATGCTAAGTTACTGCAGCAATAGAGAGAGGGGGAGAGAACCGGGCCACCTGACAAAGGCAGAACCAAGGCAGGCTGCCCAACCACGGCCAGCAAACTGCCACACTGCAGACACTTACAGTAAACCGGCAATCAGAGTCACCTTGTCAAGGTCTACGGTGGAGGTGAGGACCCAATTGCAGGCAGTCTGAGCAGGAGGCAGAATTGGTGCAGATGAACGGTTTATTGTCCAAGACTCGAGACAAGAAACCACACAAGACAGGGAAAATCCAGACAACAAAAACCACACATGACCAAATAAGAGGATCTGACAAGGAGTGACTGAAAACCAGGGACATATATACACGGAAGGAGTAATGGGGAACAGGTGAAGTGGATGTGCAATCAGACCAGGTGTTCTAATGAGGCAGAAACAGAAAACCAGAGAGCACACAAGGAAAAAACTAACAAAAACCCAAACATGATCTTAACAGAAACAAATGACAAAAAACCAGAACCACAAGCAAAAAACTACAACCAGAAAAAGAAGATCACCCCACACAGCCCATGACCGTGACACACCTAGCAGGTCCAGCCACGACAACCGCCAACACACCACAGAAGGGAAGCAGCCGCATGCTGAGAAGCAGACACCAAGCAAGCTATAAAGCCGTCTGCTCCGCCCTGCATCCACCTCTGATGGGTCACACCTGCTGGGTACAAACTGGAGGAAGAGGAAAAGGGATGGAAGCCTTTACCACCACACTACAGTGACTTTACTCATTCCTTGGACTACTTTACTCATTCCGACAACTACTTTACTAATAGCTACGACTAGTTTACTAAATTTGAGGACTCATTTACTAATTCCTAGAACTACTTTACTCATTCTCAAGTGTACTTTATTAATTCCTAGGACTAGTTTGATAATTCCTAGGACTACTTTACAAATTCAGGACAATTCTGTTAACTCCAGTGACTCTGACCCTTCCTGTAGATGGCATATTACTGTTTCTCAGGACTACTTCATTAAATCCTAGGAGTACTTTATTAAATCCTAGGATTACTTCACTAATTCTGTGGAATAATAATTCCACTGACTACTTTGAATTTCCAAATACTTCTTTCCTAATATCTAAAGCTACTTTACCAATTCCTGCAACTACATCAAGTCCTAGAGCCATTCAACTAACTCTAGGTTCAAGGTTCAAGGAATCTTTATTATCCCGTGTGGGTAATTTGTTGGACAGCCAGCAGTACAAACAATCGGTCACAAACACACAAATAACATAAAGTCTAAAGTCTTGGTAGTGGAGAAAGTCTAAAGTCTACTTTAGTCATTTATTGGACTACCTTACTATGACTACTTTACTAATTCTGAGGACTACCTTACTAAATCCTACAAGTACTCTACTAAATCCTCTGAGTAAATCTTTGGACTACTTTACAATTATTTAGGACTACTTTACTAATTCACTGCACCACTTTACCAGTTCCTAGAACTACTTTGTTTATTTCTAGGACTACATTAGTTCAGACTAAATGGCTAATTCCAAGAAGTAATTTATTAATTTGCAGGACTACTTCAGTGATTTCTAGCACTAGTTTACTAAATCCTACAACTACTTTAGTCATTCCTAGGATCTCTTTAGTAAATCCTAGGACTATTTTACAAATCCCTAGGACTATATTCATATGTACAAGAATTCCTTTACTAATATCTAAAGGTACATTTCCAAGTCTTAAGACTACTTTACTAATTCCTGCAACTACTTTATAAATTCCTAGTATAAATACCTTATTAATTCGCAAGTGTACTTTAGTAATTCCTGGGACTACTTTAGTAATTCCACTGCTATCCTAATTTCTAGGACTTTATCAAATCCTTGGACTACTTTACCAATTCCTCTGACTCCATTACTAATTTCTTCTTTAGAATTTTGTAGGAATTGTTTACTTACCACTAAAACTACTTCACTAATTCATAGGACTACTTCAGTAATTCCTATAAAAACTTTTTTTTTCCGTAAATTCCTTTTAGTCCATCCTAGGACAATTTCAGAAAAATTCTACATACAGCTCTCGTATTTATAAGGATAAACATAATTTATTTTGGGTATGTCATTTCAGACCTGAGGCAGAATAAATAGACCACTTCATGATCAGGTTAAAGTTGCAGGTAAGTTGTTCTGAGTTTTAGTGAGATCATTCATTCTCCTGGAGTCAAAATGTTTAAGTCATTGTGAGAACTTTCACTTCAGCTGATGGTGACTATCAGGAGTTTTCAAACAGACATGGTTGTTTAAGTTTAAGGTCTAAATGTTAACAAATAAACCATTTTTACTTGCAGTCCTACTGCCTAAATTATGCCATTATCCCATGTTTTTGAAGCCTATATTGTGAACACGTGTCCACACATTTTTTCACAGAATTTCACAGTTTCTGGTCAGATGTTGCCTGGCAACACCAACTACAACTAAGGCAATATTTTCAGCTTGTAACACACAAAGATACATATAATTCAACTCCATTGGCTAAAAGTACGCACTGAGATGAAGTTATTGTAACGGTTTTGATGACCATGAACATGTGGAGTAATTCTGTTAGTTCGCTTTTATCACCCATGGTGACCCCCTGCATGTTTCTGTTTGTATGTTAGCAAAATATGCGTAAAATAAAGTTTCAAAAGAGCTGTGTGTGTGTGGTCAGGTGAAAGTACATATGTTTAAAAAGATTGATTGTTCATCAACAATATATATATATATATATATATATATACAGTACAGACCAAAAGTTTGGACACACCTTCTCATTCAAAGAGTTTTCTTTATTTTCATGACTATGAACATTGTAGATTCACACTGAAGGCATCCAAACTATGAATTAACACATGTGGAAGTATAGTACATAACCAAAAAGTGTGAAACAACTGAAAATATGTCATATTCTAGGTTCTTCAAAGTAGCCACTTTTTGCTTTGATTACTGCTTTGCACACTCTTGGCATTCTCTTGATGAGCTTCAAGAGGTAGTCATCTGAAATGCTCTTCCAACAGTCTTGAAGGAGTTCCCAGAGATGCTTAGCACTTGTTGGCCCTTTTGCCTTCACTCTGCGGTCCAGCTCACCCCAAACCATCTCGATTGGGTTCAGGTCTGGTGACTGTGGAGGCCAGGTCATCTGGCGCAGCACCCCATCACTCTCCTTCCTGGTCAAATAGCCCTTACACAGCCTGGAGGTGTGTTTGGGGTCATTGTCCTGTTGAAAAATAAATGATGGTCCAACTAAACGCAAACCGGATGGAATAGCATGCCGCTGCAAGATGCTGTGGTAGCCATGCTGGTTCAGTATGCCTTCAATTCTGAATAAATCCCCAACAGTGTCACCAGCAAAGCACCCCCACACCATCACACCTCCTCCTCCATGCTTCACGGTGGGAACCAGGCATGTAGAGACCATCCGTTCACCTTTTCTGCGTCGCACAAAGACACGGTGGTTGGAACCAAAAATCTCAAATTTGGACTCATCAGACCAAAGCACAGATTTCCACTGGTCTAATGTCCATTCCTTGTGTTCTTTAGCCCAAACAAGTCTCTTCTGTTTGTTGCCTGTCCTTAGCAGTGGTTTCCTAGCAGATATTCTACCATGAAGGCCTGATTCACACAGTCTCCTCTTAACAGTTGTTCGACAGATGTGTCTGCTGCTAGAACTCTGTGTGGCATTGACCTGGTCTCTAATCTGAGCTGCTGTTAACCTGCGATTTCTGAGGCTGGTGACTCGGATGAACTTATCCTCCGCAGCAGAGGTGACTCTTGGTCTTCCTTTCCTGGGGCGGTCCGCGTGTGAGCCAGTTTCTTTGTAGCGTTTGATGGTTTTTGAGACTGCACTTGGGGACACTTTCAAAGTTTTCCCAATTTTTCGGACTGACTGACCTTCATTTCTTAAAGTAATGATGGCCACTCGTTTTTCTTTACTTAGCTGCTTTTTTCTTGCCATAATACAAATTCTAACAGTCTATTCAGTAGGACTATCAGCTGTGTATCCACCTGACTTCTCCACAATGCAACTGATGGTCCCAACCCCATTTATAAGGCAAGAAATCCCACTTATTAAACCTGACAGGGCACACCTGTGAAGTGAAAACCATTTCAGATGACTACCTCTTGAAGCTCATCGAGAGAATGCCAAGAGTGTGCAAAGCAGTAATCAAAGCAAAAGGTGGCTACTTTGAAGAACCTAGAATATGACATATTTTCAGTTGTTTCACACTTTTTGGTTATGTACTATACTTCCACATGTGTTAATTCATAGTTTGGATGCCTTCAGTGTGAATCTACAATGTTCATAGTCATGAAAATAAAGAAAACTCTTTGAATGAGAAGGTGTGTCCAAACTTTTGGTCTGTACTGTATATATATATATATATATATATATATATATATATATATAAATGCAGTCAATTTATCACAAGACATGTTTAACTTTTTCTGAATATCTCAAACAGAACTATTAATTTAAATTAAACATGGATGATAGCTCAGGAGAGTTTATTCTATGAGTTAGCAAACATTTTGTTTAAATTTATACCCACTGTCCATTTTATCAGGTCCACCTGTTAACACAAATATCTATACAGTCAATCACACGTCAGCAACTCAAGGCATTTAGTCATGTTGACACGGTAAAGACGACTTGCTGAAATTCAAACTGAGGATCAGAATGAGGAAGAAAACAGTGGAGCATCTTCTGATGCTACTTCCAGCAGGATAATGCACCATGTCACAAAGCTCAGATCATCTCCACCTGCTTTCTACAACATGACGATGAGTTCACTGGACTCCAACGGCCTCCACAGCCACCAGATCTCAGTCCAGTAGAGCAGCTTTGGGATTTGGTGGAACAGGAGATTCTCATCATGGATGCAGCCGACAAACCTGCAGCAACTGTGTGATGCTTCATGTTAATATGGAGAAAACCTCTGAGGAAGGTTTCCACCACCTGCCATGAAAACCTAACTGAACCAGGGTTACCTTTAACACATAGGACTCTGTAAAACTGGCAGACCGAACAAACATCTGCTGGTAGATGTAATCTATAAATGATGTAGCATGCTTTATTATACTCCAGAGTGTTAATCTTTCTCTGTATCATGTGACAGTATTTGTAGAGCACTATGGTGAAACACTCCACAATACCCTCATTTATATCTGCATTTATTTATGCAACTGTAGCATGAAACTGCTCTGCTCTGAACTCAGTCATGTGGCTCAGCCTCCTACTGTAAAACCTGATCAAACAGTCCGGATTTTCAGCCTCTTAGCCACAGCATCACTTCAAATACAGGCTTCATCAGACGGATAAGTCTAATAGAACTAATCTGATTAAGACACATATTTAGATGATTTACAACACCAGGAAAACAGCACCACTGCATTTATTCTTCACATTTTCACCTTTTATTACAGCTTGATTTTTGCATTCCTCAGCAGATTTCTTCTGGATTATCTTTAATGTGGGTTGGAATGCCAAAGAATTTCAAAGTAGGTTTTCTTTTTACTACAAAACACCAGAAACCTGAAACGGATTGAGAGCAGCTCCAGTCACCAAACACCTGCAGAAGGAAACAAACAGGCTGCGGTGTGTTAAAAACACTCCAGTTCAGTCTGTATGCTTTCAGGATTTGAGAAAAAATAATTATTATTTGATCAGATCACACTTTGTCTGACTGAAACAAAACCAGAAGCTGAAAAACTCTGATGTCTCAGATGAATGAACCCAGGAACTAACAAACCTAGTTGTTTTCACCATCTAACCACCACATTTAACTTTTTCTTTTTAAAGTTCTTCATTTAAATCTCTCCCCTCATTCAGCTGCACTTTGTTTGTGGAATAATGTTACGAAATAATTTGCTTCATTCTTTACAGTGATGAACCAAATAGTTCATTTAGAATCACTCTGAGGTTCTGTTCTATTTTATTCTATTCTATTCTACAGTCATTTAGCAGACGCTTTTATCCAAAGTGACTCACATTTGAGAGTAAGAACAACACAAGTATGAATTCAAACAAGACGGGATGCCATAATTAAGTGATAGTCAGACTGCTGTGAGTCCAGTTGGACCAGGTGTATATAATTTTTTTTTTGTTTCTTTGTTTCTGGTCAAGCATAATTGTTTTGTAATAGTAATAAAGTTTTAATTCAGCTTTTTAAAATTGTTTAACATTTAATCAAACCTTCAACTGAATGTAGGATCACAAAAAAAATCTGAAAAGTCTGAACATTATAATATTCTGATGAAAGATGTTTTGTTTAACAAATTCTGCTCTCAGCTTTTCTGTATCCAACACCATTAAATGCAGCTAGATTCACTCAGTTTTTTGCTTTTTCCTGACGTGCTTGCATTAAAATGCAGCTCCCATGTCTCTGCTGCTCCGTGAACCAGGTCTTTACCACTACAGTGTCTTCTGAGCATCAGCCCCCCTTTTCTGACCTTTCAATGCCTAATGATATGATCCTAGTCTGTGATTGGCCACATGGTATGTCTATCAAACTAAAGCCACACCCCTTTTTGTGAGCAGCAGCTGCTGAAGGGCAGTTACATCAAACTTTTTTCTTGTTATCAAGGCCACGAGAACAAAATGACGTCAATTTGCTCTCGTGAACGTGAATGGGGAAAGATTGCAGCTTGTTCTCGACATCGGTCGAGCAGAACTTTCTTCTCGTGGGGCTCTGAGAAGTACTGTGTGATTGGTTGAACGTTTGAGGTGGGCGTGGTTAATGTGGAAAAGAGTGAAGCTGAAAGTTGTGGGTTCTGCATTTCCCCTGATGCAAGGCTGAAGTTTTAGTGAACAGCTGATCTAGGTGGTGAGAAAGTACAAAAATGTATACAACACATGGGACTTAAAGACATGGACATGGTGCACAACCCCACCCTACCACGGAAGAAGTTTTAAATATGATATTACTTGGTCAGGTGTTCATTGCCATAAAAACACAGGCATCCCTGCACCTTCTCCCCGCCCCGTTGCAGACTAACCTTCTCATGGAGTATGAACTGACCGGAACAAAACAAACTTTTTTCTTGTTCTTGTTCTTTCTTTTTTGTTCGGTGTTGAGAACAAGAACAAACTTCTCGCTTCTTGTGGAGTCTGTAACATACTGAAGTTTCAACTCTCCCCAATGACAGTCAGCTTGTCCTGTTCTCTTGAAAGATGCGACACTTACCCCTGTTTTATGCTGGGTGCGTGTGCTACATGTTAAGGCTGCGCCGCGGCCTCCACTGCTATTCGCCTCCATTTTAGTCAATGGTTTGGTTTCCACCTGGTGCGCTGCAGCGCGTATCAGAAGTGTCCCAGAAGTGCATTGTCGCGGCGCTCTGCTCAGTTTACACGGCAAGTCTATTTTTGATGCCTTACGCACCCAGAATGCATAAATTCTGCATTTCGAATAGGGACAGACAGGAAATCAGACAAGGGAGCAGTGTAAAATCTAAAAAATAAAAGCCCCGTGCAGAGTTGCGCTGCTGAACCATGTAAACATTACGTGTTTAACTAGTCGGGGGATCTCAGTGTTTTGTTTTTGTTTTGTTTTTTTTTGTCACCATAGACAACGAGACATTTATCATGGAAGTGGTAAAGTTCAGCTTTTACAATCAAGGTTTAACCTCTTAATGACAAGGCCTATTGTTTCTGCTGGGGATGGGGATTTTAGGGGATTTCTGAAGTTGACTAGTCAGGTCTTTCAAAAATGATTAGTCGATTAGTCATGACGTCATCATGATCACATCATTAATGAAATAAAATACTGAATCTCGAAAACATCTATAAGATGTTATTTGTATATTGTGTGTGTTTCATAAACAAGTGTTTTATATTGTTATATTTTTAACATTGTCTGGGCTCTAGTGTCTTTAATTGTTCAGCAGGTAGATGAGAAAGTTAGTCAGGAAGACTTCGGGATCAAACCTGGGTTGGGTACATATAGGTTAGCGGTTGCTATGCTACGTGAGCTAAGCACCACACCTACAGGAGCATTCAGCAGCAACAGAGCCAGTTATTTATCTTTCCGTCTGGTTCCATCTAGCTTCAGGATTACCTCCCTTCACTTTACCCAGTGGTAAACTCATCTTAGTGTCCAGCATTTAGCTTCAGGGTTGGCTCCCTTAACTTTACCCAGCAGCTAGCAGCAGCTAGCTTCAGGGTTAGCTTCCTTAACTTTACCCAGCAGCTAGCAGCAGCTAGCTTCAGGGTTAGCTTCCTTAACTTTACCCAGCAGCTAGCAGCAAAATTCAACCAACAAACCAACAAGTTAATGAAAGAGTGGACACTTTCATCACTGCATTGAATGCTTTAGCAGAAAACTGCAACTATGGAGCACTCTACAACAAGTTGATTATAGACCATTTAGTGGTGGGACTGAGAGACGTAAATCTATCTGAGAGAATGCAGCTGGACAAAGATTTGACGCTAGAAAAATCAATCAACATAATAAGACTAAGTCTGAGTCAGTAAAACAACAGCAAACAGATCTCAGAGGGAAAAAAAGACATTGATGCTGTAACTGCAAAGAAAAAGGTCCAATAGCAAGCCACACACAAAGCCTCTCATCAAGTCAAGAAAACTGCAACTACATCAAAAGTACCAAGTGACAGCTAGTCATGCTACAGATATGGAAAATTTCCCAGCCATGGCACATCACAATGCCCTGCTAAAGAAACAGCGTGCAACAGTTGTGGAAAAACAGGTCACTACAGCTAATTATGTAGATCAACTAAGACAGTGCATGCAGTAGGAACAGACAACACCTGTAAAGTCACACCTCTGTTTCTAGCCTCAGTCAATGCAGAAACAGACCCAAGGTTGCATTTGACTGTAGGACACCTCAAAGTGAGGTTTAAGATTGACATGGGTGCAGATGCCACTGTCATTTACGACTGACCTATCACAATACTGCTAAGAGCATTCAACTAGCCAAACCAGACATACCACTACTTGGTCCAGGTGGCAAGCCACTGCCAGTCTTAGGTATGTACACTTAGAGCTTGAGTACAGAACAGATAAAAATTCAGGAAAAGTCTATGTACTTGAGGACCTGCACACAGCTTTGCTAAGCAGACCAGCAAGTGGTAAACTCATCTTAGTGTCCAGAATAGATGGTACTGATAAATCTCTGTTGACTGAGTCTTAAACTGTGTTAAGGTTTATGTTCTTTCAGCAGCCATACACCATCAAGCTGAAACCAGGTGCCACGCCCTTCTCCCTTACAACTCCAAGACACATTCCTATCCCCCTTGTGGAGAAAGTGAAGGCAGAGCTTACGTACAAGGAGAAACTTGGTAACATTTCCAGGATCAAGGAGCCAACAGAGTGGTGTTCTGGCATGGTTTCAGTTAGAGCTCTAATCGGGTTTTAAAACTTAGGCCCGACAAGGCCTGAGCCCGACAGATTTCACCCAAGCCCGAGCCCAACATTTTGATTGACAGCTTTTTAAAAGCCCAAACCCATTTACAGCCCGACATTTTTCAAATGTGTACTGCATGCACGCACACAGCGTTTTTGCCTTTTGTCAATAATGAGTCATTCATACATTTAAACGTAATTTATTCGTGACTAACATAAAGTTGGAACAAAAAAACAAAAGTCCTCTGTTAACATCGTTATATCAACCAGGCAACTGAAAACTGAACTTGCCCCATTTACAATATTAAAAGGCCTAATGTCTTTACAGCAAAAGCTGACACACTTCTCTGTCACCGTTTGTTTCACCTTTGCAGGGATGGGTTTTGATGCTGTAACAAACGATGTGATTTTATGTTGATCCTGGGCACTGGCAGGTGTTGAACAGCTTCAATCAATGTGCCTTTTCAGCGATGAATTCCTTGTTGTTTTGCTGTCGTATTTCAACAGAATGTCACATCTTTTGCATTTCACATAACCCACTGGCTCATTACTGTCGTTATACACATGGTCAAAACTCTTCCACACCTCAGACTTTGCTTTCGCTGCAGGTGGAATCAAAACATAATTGCCAGAGGCTAAATTTCGTTTCACCTCCTCAGCATCCATTTCCGCATCTCCCTCACGCTAATCGAAACTCATCACCTGACCACTCATTTACCGCGCAAGCCCGAGTCCGACCCGAGCCCATTGAAAATGAGAGAAATTAAGCCCGAACCCGTCAGGACCCGACGGACTGAGATCTAGTTTCAGTACCGTCCATAAATGGCACAGTTTGTGTCTGTGTCAACCTTACTCACCTCAACAAATCAGTCTGCAGGAAGAAATACATCCTGCTTCAGTTGCACAGACTAATGGTTTCCTTGCATACAAAGGGTTGTATGTTATGTGGATGACATTCTCATCTGGGGAAAAATCAGTGTGAGCATGACATCAGACTCCACACAGTTCTACACGAACTGCACGGAGCAGGTGTTACACTGAACATGGGGAAGTGTGAATTGAAAAAACGTGAAGTCAAGTCTCTCGGCCATGTACTGTCTACAGAAGGAGTGAAGCCAGACCCAGAGAAAACACGTGTTGTTGAAGGAGCCATTGAACACTGAATTTGCAGCTTTCTTGGTATGGTTAGTCAGCTCGAGAAATCCATCCCCAGACTGGCAGAGAAGGATAAGCCACTGCATGACTTCCTCTAAAAGAAGAATCAGTGGGTCTGGGGCTGCGCACTCCAAGCTGTGTTTGAGCAACTGAAAAAGACCGTACATTACTTCCAGATGCTGTACAATCCCAACAAATAGCTGAAGTTGTCAGTGGATGTATCATCATGTGGCTTGGGTGCTGTTCTCTTAGAAAGGGAGAGCGAGGAGTGGAGACCTGTGGCGTATGCATTATGCTCCGTGACGGAAACATGACAAAGCAGAGATATGCACAGGTGGAAAAAGAAGCTTTGGGACTGACATGGGGCTGTGAGCGGTTCAAAGACTTTCTCACTGGGAGGCATTTTGTACTAGAAACTGATCACAAGCTACTCATCAGTCTTTTGGGTCAACAAGAGCTAACTGAGCTTCCTCTCAGGATCCAAAGTTTTCAAGTGAGACTAAAGGCTGTTAGGCTGCAAGAACAAAAATGACATCCTTTTTCTTTTGCAGA